>NC_084572.2:33916802-33959302 GCF_033978685.3 Nerophis lumbriciformis | reverse complement strand
GACGTCAAATGTTGCATTGTTCTTTTTTTGCCATGGTGTACTGTTGTGGATGAGAATGGAGTTTTTTGCGTGGATGATGATGTTTCTTTCGTTGCCTGTGATTGAGTCGTAGTCTGAGGCGAAGTCTAGTGCTTGAGTCAGTAGGTCTTGCGTGATGGAAGGGTAAAATTCCTCGATATCAAAGGAGATAAAGTTGTGCTGTTGTTTGTCTTGGATGTTGTTGAACCATTTGATTACTGCTGCTGTATATATATATATATACACAATTTGTTGCATATTACTTATTGCAAACTCTTTTAAACAATTTTATATAAGTATTATGAGGCAGCCATATTTTCTTTCCCTGCCCACAGTTGTGTTCCTCTCACTGTTGTATGTTCGTGTTGTTGTTTGTGCTTTTTAGTCTTTCCATCCTCCTCCACAGAGACTTCCTATTGTCCATCTCTGGCTCACTTCTTCATTCACTCTCCTCTCCCCGCACCTCCTCTGCACTCTGCAGTCCACCCCCACCTGAACTGTACGTAACCTTACTGTGCATGACTCGCATTCCAACGCTCAACTTCTTCTGACCCTTCCACACCTTTCTTCTTCTTTTCTGTTTTCCCACAATGTCTCCTAGTCGTCAGCTCCAAACTGCCTCGACTAAACCCCCTCTACTAGACCCTTGTTACATATTGTCATATTCTATTGTGGACAACAGCTGTTGTAACACGTGGCTTGGCATTGTCTTGCTGAAATAAGCAGGGGCGTCCATGATAACGTTGCTTGGATGGCAACATATGTTGCTCCAAAACCTGTATGTACCTTTCAGCATTAATGGCGCCTTCACAGATGTGTAAGTTACCCATGCCTTGGGCACTAATACACCCCCATACCATCACACATGCTGGCTTTTACACTTTGCGCCTATAACAATCTGGCTGGTTCTTTTCCTCTTTGTTCCGGAGGACACGACGTCCACAGTTTCCAAAAACAATCTGAAATGTGGACTCGTCAAACCACAGAACACTTTTACACTTTGCATCAGTCCATCTTAGATGAGCTCGGGCCCAGCGAAGCCAGCAGCATTTCTGGGTGTTGTTGATAAATGGCTTTGGCTTTGCATAGTAGAGTTTTAACTTGCACTTACAGATGTAGCAACCAACTGTAGTTACTGACAGTGGTTTTTTGAAGTGTTCCTGAGCCCATGTGGTGATATCCTTTACACACGGATGTCGCTTTTTGGTGCAGTACCGCCTGAGGGATCCAAGATCCGTAATAACATCGCTTACGTGCAGTGATTTCTCCAGATACTCTGAACCTTTTGATGATATTACAGACCGTAGATGGTGCGATTTCTAAATTCCTTGCAATAGCTCGTTGAGAAATGTTGTTCTTAAACCGTTGGACAATTTGCGCACGCATTTGTTGACAAAGTGGTGACCCTCGCCCCATCATTGTTTGTGAATGACTGAGCATTTCATGGAAGCTGCTTTTACACCCAATCATGGCACCCACCTGTTCCCAATTAGCCTGTTCACCTGTGGGATGTTCCAAATAAGTGTTTGATGAGCATTCCTCAACTTTCTCAGTCTTTTTTGCCACTTGTGCCAGCTTTTTTGAAACATGTTGCAGGCATCAAATTCCAAATGAGCTAATATTTGCAAAAAATCACAAAAGTTTTCCAGTTCGACTGTGAAGTATCTTGTCTTTGCAGTCTATTCAATTGAATATAAGTTGAAAAGGATTTGCAAATCATTGTATTCTGTTTTTATTTACCATTTGCACAACGTGACAACTTCACTGGTTTTGGGGTTTTGTAGCTGAGTAGCCCTGGTTTAGATCACCAGCACTGTCATGTGGCAGCTAAGTCATGTCTCGGTTTGGTTGACGCTCTCGACTATGAACAAATATTGCATTGCTCGTCAGGTTAGAGAAAATCTCCTGTCAGGATCTCAAACAGGCAAAGTTGCAGCAGGTTTTTCATGTTTGAGTCAAAGTCACTTCAAAACCTTCTCCATGGCCTTTTCTTCCCCCTGGTGCCTAATGGGCTGTTCTTTAATCCACACTTCACTCTGCTTGTTAGACTCCGAAGCGCAATCCGTCAGCTTTTCAGACGATTTTTTTTCACTGCCTCTTCCACCCTCTTAGTTGTCTTGCATCACCGCTTCGCCTTTGATAGCCGGCGCGAGCGCGTTTGCCAAAAGCTTCGTCTTAACAGGCAACCGCATCTCACCCGCTCGCTAAAGCTGCCAACGAGCTTGTTTGTCTGCAAACCACCGGCCATCTGGAACACGTTCAATTAAGTGGCACCGACCTCCTTTTGCTCCAGCGCAGAACACATGATTTAGCGTGGAATGAAACACAAAAAATACGAGGAATTTAACGTTTGAACCATTTACGAAGGGATGAGTACCGTTCTCTTGAATTCCAGATACCTGCGAATCGATACCGCTACTCAACAGTACAGAGTATAGGCTGTCGAAGGTATGTTGTCTAACTACGAAGTAGCTTTTCCACGACGCTGAATGTGTTATGTTGCGCCGTACAAAGTGTGTATACTGTAAAATATTGTGCTTACCCTTGCTTTCCCCGAGTGGAGGAGTTCAAGTACCTCAAAGTCTTGTTCACGAGGGAGGGGAGAGTGGATGAATGCGGACCCTGTATCGGTCCGGAAGGTGAAGGAGAAGCAGAACCGGAAGGCAAAGCTCTTAATTTAACGGTCGATCTACGTCCCTTTCCTCACCTACGGTCATGAGCTTTGGGTTGTGACCGGATGGACAAGATCACGGGTACAAGTGGCTGAAATGAGTTCCCTCCGTCAGGTGGCGGGATCCCCTTAGAGACAGGGTGAGAAGCTCTGTCATTTGGGAGGAGCTCCCATCGAGAGAAGGTTTGTTCGAGCATCTGGTCAGGATGGCCCCCAGATGCCTCCCTGGGGAGCTGTTTAGGGCACGCCCCAAAGGTAAGAGACCACCGAGAATACCCAGGACATGTTGGCGAGACTATGTCTGCCAGCTGGCCTGGGAAGGCCTCGGGATCCCCCAGGAGGAGCTGGAAGAAGTAGCTGGAGAGAATGGAAGAGCTGACCCGAAGGCAAAGCTCTCAATTTAACGGTCGATCTACGTCCCTTTCCTCATCTATGGTCATGAGCTTTGGGTTGTGACCGAAAGGACAAGATCACGGGTAAATGCGGGCGAAATGAGATCCCCCTTAGAGACAGGGTGAGAAGCTCTGTCATTCGGGAGGAGCTCAGAGTAAAGCCACTGCCCCTCCACATCAAGAAGAGGTGGTTCGAGCATCTGGTCAGGATGGCCCCCAGATGCCTCCCTTGGGAGATGTTTAGGGCACACCCCACCGGTAGGAGACCACCGAGAAGACCCAGAACACGTTGGCGAGACTGTCTCCCAGCTGGCCTGGGAAGGCCTCAGGATCCCGCAGGAGGAGCTGGAAGAAGTAGCTGGAGAGAATGGAAGAGCTGAGCCGAAAGGAAAAGCTCTCAATTTAACGGTCGATCTACGTCCCTTTCCTCACCTATGGTCATGAGCTTTGGGTTGTGACCGAAAGGACAAGATCACGGGTGAATGCGGGCGAAATGAGATCCCCCTTAGAGACAGGGTGAGAAGCTCTGTCATTCGGGAGGAGCTCAGAGTAAAGCCACTGCCCCTCCACATCGAGAAGAGGTTGTTCGAGCATCTGGATAGAATTCCCCCCAGATGTCTCCCCGGGGAGCTGTTTAGGGCATGCCCCACCGGTAGGAGACCACCAAGAAGACCCAGAACACATTGGCGAGACTGTCTCCCAGCTGGCCTGGGAAGGTCTCGGGATCCCCCAGGAGGAGCTGGAAGAAGTAGCTGGAGAGAATGGAAGAGCTGACCTGGAAGGCAAAGCTCTCAATTTAACGGTCGATCTACGTCCCTTTCCTCATCTATGGTCATGAGCTTTGGGTTGTGACCGAAAGGACAAGATCACGGGTAAATGCGGGCGAAATGAGATCCCCCTTAGAGACAGGGTGAGAAGCTCTGTCATTCGGGAGGAGCTCAGAGTAAAGCCACTGGCCCTCCACATCGAGAAGAGGTGGTTCGAGCATCTGGTCAGGTTGCCCCCCAGATGCCTCCCTTGGGAGATGTTTAGGGCACACCCCACCGGTAGGAGACCACCGAGAAGACCCAGAACACGTTGGCGAGACTGTCTCCCAGCTGGCCTGGGAAGGCCTCGGGATCCCGCAGGAGGAGCTGGAAGAAGTAGCTGGAGAGAATGGAAGAGCTGACCCGGAAGGCAAAGCTCTCAATTTAACGGTCGATCTACGTCCCTTTCCTCATCTATGGTCATGAGCTTTGGGTTGTGACCGAAAGGACAAGATCACGGGTAAATGCGGGCGAAATGAGATCCCCCATAGAGACAGGGTGAGAAGCTCTGTCATTCGGGAGGAGCTCAGAGTAAAGCCACTGGCCCTCCACATCGAGAAGAGGTGGTTCGAGCCTCTGGTCAGGTTTCCCCCCAGATGCCTCCCTTGGGAGATGTTTAGGGCACGCCCCATCGGTAGAAGACCACCGAGAAGACCCAGAACACGTTGGCGAGACTGTCTCCCAGCTGGCCTGTGAAGGCCTCGGGATCCCGCAGGAGGAGCTGGAAGAAGTAGCTGGAGAAAATGGAAGAGCTGAGCCGAACGGAAAAGCTCTCAATTTAACGGTCGATCTACGTCCCTTTCCTCATCTATGGTCATGAGCTTTGGGTTGTGACCGAAAGGACAAGATCACGGGTAAATGCGGGCGAAATGAAATCCCCCTTAGAGACAGGGTGAGAAGCTCTGTCATTCGGGAGGAGCTCAGAGTAAAGCCACTGCCCCTCCACATCGAGAGGAGGTGGTTGGAGCATCTTGTTAGAATGCCCCCCAGATGTCTCCCTGGGGAGGTGTTTAGGGCACGCCCCACCGATAGGAGACCACCGAGAAGACCCAGAACACGTTGGCGAGACTGTCTCCCAGCTGGCCTGGGAAGGCCTCGGGATCCCCCAGGAGGAGCTGGAAGAAGTAGCTGGAGAGAATGGAAGAACTGACCTGGAAGGCAAAGCTCTCAATTTAACGGTCGATCTACGTCCCTTTCCTCAGCTATGGTCATGAGCTTTGGGTTGTGACCGAAAGGACAAGATCACGGGTAAATGCGGGCGAAATGAGATCCCCCTTAGAGACAGGGTGAGAAGCTCTGTCATTCGGGAGGAGCTCAGAGTAAAGCCACTTCCCCTCCACATCGAGAAGAGGTGGTTCGAGCATCTGGTTAGAATGCCCCCCAGATGTCTCCCTGGGGAGCTGTTTAGGGCATGCCCCACCGGTAGGATACCACCGAGAAGACCCAGAACATGTTGGCAAGACTATGTCTCCCAGCTGGCCTGGGAAGGACTCGGGATCCCCCAGGAGGAGCTGGAAGAAGTAGCTGGGGAGAATGGAAGAGCTGAGCCGAAAGGAAAAGCTCTCAATTTAACGGTCGATCTACGTCCCTTTCCTCAGCTATGGTCATGAGCTTTGGGTTGTGACCGAAAGGACAAGATCACGGGTAAATGCCGGCGAAATGAGATCCCCCTTAGAGACAGGGTGAGAAGCTCTTGTCATTCGGGAGGAGCGCCGAGTAAAGCCACTGCCCCTCCACAACGAGAAGAGGTATTTCAAGCATCTGGTCAGGATGCCCCCCAGCTGCCTCCCTGGGGTGGTGTTTAGGGCACATCCCACTGGTAGGAGACCACCGAGAAGACCCAGAACACGTTGGCGGGACTGTCTCCCAGCTGGCCTGGCAAGGCCTCGGGATCCCCCAGGAGGAGCTGGAAGAAGTAGCTGGAGAGAATGGAAGAGCTGACCTGGAAGGCAAAGCTCTCAATTTAACGGTCGATCTACGTCCCTTTCCTCATCTATGGTCATGAGCTTTGGGTTGTGACCGAAAGGACAAGATCACGGGTAAATGTGGGCGAAATGAGATCCCCCTTAGAGACAGGGTGAGAAGCTCTGTCATTCGGGAGGAGCTCAGAGTAAAGCCACTGCCCCTCCACATCGAGAAGAGGTGGTTCGAGCATCTGGTCAGGTTGCCCCCCCAGATGCCTCCCTTGGGAGATGTTTAGGGCACGCTCCACCGGTAGGAGATCACCGAGAAGACCCAGAACACGTTGGCGAGACTGTCTCCCAGCTGGCCTGGGAAGGCCTCGGGATCCCGCAGGAGGAGCTGGAAGAAGTAGCTGGAGAGAATGGAAGAGCTGAGCCGAAAGGAAAAGCTCTCAATTTAACGGTCGATCTACGTCCCTTTCCTCACCTATGGTCATGAGCTTTGGGTTGTGACCAAAAGGACAAGATCACGGGTGAATGCGGGCGAAATGAGATCCCCCTTAGAGACAGGGTGAGAAGCTCTGTCATTCGGGAGGAGCTCAGAGTAAAGCCACTGCCCCTCCACATCGAGAAGAGGTGGTTCGAGCATCTGGGTAGAATGCCCCCCAGTTTCCTCCCTGGGGAGATGTTTAGGGCACGCCCCACCGGTAGGATACCACCGAGAAGACCCAGAACATGTTGGCGAGACTATGTCTCCCAGCTGGCCTGGGAAGGACTCGGGATCCCCCAGGAGGAGCTGGAAGAAGTATCTGGGGAGAATGGAAGAGCTGAGCCGAAAGGAAAAGCTCTCAATTTAACGGTCGATCTACGTCCCTTTCCTCAGCTATGGTCATGAGCTTTGGGTTGTGACCAAAAGGACAAGATCACTGGTACAAGGGGCCGAATTGAGTTCCCTCCGTCAGGGGGCGGGATCCCCCTTAGAGACAGGGTCAGAAGCTCTGTAATTCGGGAGGAGCTTAGAGTAAAGCCGGTGCTCCTCCACATCGAGAGGAGGTGGTTCGAGCATCTGGTCAAGAAGCCCCCCAGATGCCTCCCTGGGGAGATGTTTAGGGCACGCCCCACTGGTAGAAGACCCAGGATACATTGGTGAGACTATGTCTCAATAGTACCTACCACGATTTACAAGTACTGTAGTACCTATCTAGATTTACATGTACAGTACAGTAGTACCTACCATGTAGTACCTACCATATTTAAATGTACAGTACATTAGTACCAACCATGATTTACATGTACAGTAGTACCTACCATATTTAAATGTACAGTAGTACCAACCATGATTTATATGTACAGTACAGTACATTACTACCTCTGTTTTTGTGCACAGCACTTTTAAATTATTTTTCAATGTAAATGTTGCCATAATGTCTGCAATAAATATTTAAAGTATCTTCATTAAATGAAAGTTTTAATATCCGGAATGGGTTAATTGGGTTTACAGTATTACTTTTGGGAAAATGACTTTGGTCTTCAACTGTAATTTATTCAGCCTGACACTTTGTTCTAACCTCTGATTATTTCATAATTAATAGCATTATGTAATATGACTGTTTTACATTATATTATATTATATTATTTTATGCTGCTGATCATTTCTGTCTTTTCTGTCTGTTGTCAAGGACACTTTGACTGTTGTAAACATTGTTTTGTCTGTTATAAAGGACATTTTGTAAACATTGTCTCTTTTGTTGTAAAGGACACTGTCTGTTGTAACTATTGTTTTGTCTGTTGTAAAGGACATTTTGTCTGTGTTTAAACATTGTTTTGTCTGTTGTAAAGGACATTTTGTCTGTGTTTAAACATTGTTTTGTCTGTTGTAAAGGACAATTTGACTGTTGTAAACATTATTTTGTCTGTTATAAACATTGTTATGTCTGTTTTAAAGGACATTTTGTTGTAAACATTTTGTTTGTTGTAAAGGATATTTTGTATTTTGTAAACATTGTTTTGTCTGTTGTAAGGGACACTTTGACTGTTGTAAACATTATTTTGTCTTTTGTAAACATTGTTTTGTCTGTTTTAAAGGGTATGTTGTCTTTTGTAAACCTTGTTGTGTCTGTTGTAAAGGAAACTTTGACTGTTGTAAACATTGTTTTGTCTTCGTAAACATACTTTTTTCTGTTGAAAAGGAAATGTTTTCTGTTGTAAACATTGTTTTGTCTGTTGTAAATATTGTTTTGTCTGCTGTAAAGGACAATTTGATTGTTGTAAACATTATTTTGTCTGTTGTAAACATTGTAATGTCTGTTTTAAAGGACATTTTGTCTGTTGTAAAGGATATTTTGTATTTTGTAAACATTGTTTTGTCTGTTGTAAAGGACACTGTCTGTTGTAACTATTGTTTTGTCTGTTGTAAAGGACATTTTGTCTGTGTTTAAACATTGTTTTTTCTGTTGTAAAGGACATTTTGTCTGTGTTTAAACATTGCTTTGTCTGTTGTAAAGGACAATCTGACTGTTGTAAACATCGTTATGTCTGTTTTAAAGGACATTTTGTCTGTTGTAAACATTTTGTTTGTTGTAAAGGATATTTTGTATTTTGTAAACATTCTTTTGTCTGTTGTAAAGGACACTTTGACTGTCGTAAACATTGTTTTGTCTGTTGTAAAGGACAATTTGACTGTTGTAAACATTATTTTGTCTGTTGTAAACATTGTTGTGTCTGTTTTAAAGGAAATTTTGTCTGTTGTAAAGGATATTTTGTATTTTGTCAACATTGTTTTGTCTGTTGTAAAGGACATTTTGTAAACATTGTCTCTTTTGTTGTAAAGGACACTGTCTGTTGTAACTATTGTTTTGTCTGTTGTAAAGGACATTTTGTCTGTGTTTAAACATTGTTTTTTCTGTTGTAAAGGACATTTTGTCTGTGTTTAAACATTGCTTTGTCTGTTGTAAAGGACAATCTGACTGTTGTAAACATTGTTATGTCTGTTTTAAAGGACATTTTGTCTGTTGTAAACATTTTGTTTGTTGTAAAGGATATTTTGTATTTTGTAAACATTCTTTTGTCTGTTGTAAAGGACACTTTGACTGTCGTAAACATTGTTTTGTCTGTTGTAAAGGACAATTTGACTGTTGTAAACATTATTTTGTCTGTTGTAAACATTGTTGTCTGTTTTAAAGGACATTTTGTTGTAAACATTTTGTTTGTTGTAAAGGATATTTTGTATTTTGTAAACATTGTTTTGTCTGTTGTAAAGGACACTTTGACTGTTGTAAACATTGTTTTGTCTGTTATAAGGGACACTTTGACTGTTGTAAACATTGTTTTGTCTGTTGTAAGGGACACTTTGACTGTTGTAAACATTATTTTGTATTTTGTAAACATTGTTTTGTCTGTTTTAAAGGACATGTTGTCTTTTGTAAACCTTGTTGTGTCTGTTGTAAAGGATACTTTGACTGTTGTAAACATTGTTTTGTCTTTGTAAACATTGTTTTGTCTTTGTAAACATACTTTTTTCTGTTGTAAAGGAAATGTTTTCTGTTAACATTGTTTTGTCTGTTGTAAATAATGTTTTGTCTGCTGTAAAGGACAATTTGACTGTTGTAAACATTATTTTGTCTGTTGTAAACATTGTTATGTCTGTTTTAAAGGACATTTTGTCTGTTGTAAAGGATATTTTGTATTTTGTAAACATTGTTTTGTCTGTTGTAAAGGACACTTTATATATTGTAAACAATGCTTTATCTGTTGTTCACATTGTTTTGTCTGTTGTAAAGGACATTTTTGTATTTGTAAACATTGTCTCTTTTGTTGTAAAGGACACGTTGTCTCTTGTAAACATTGTTTTGTTTGTTGTAAAGGACACCATATATTTTGTAAACAATGCTGTGTCTATTGTAAACATTGTTTTGTCTGTTGTAAAGGACACTTTGTCTGTTGTAAACATTGTTTTGTCTGTTGTAAAGGACATGTCTGTTTTAAACATTGTTTTGTCTGTTGTAAAGGACACTTTGTCTGTTGTAAACATTGTTTTGTCTGTTGTAAAGGACATGTCTGTTTTAAACATTGTTTTGTCTGTTGTAAAGGACACTTTGTCTGTTGTAAAGGACACATTGTATTTTGTAAACATTGCTTTGTCTGTTGTAAAGGACACTTTGTATTTCGTAAACAATGTTTTTTTTTGTTGTAAACATGGCTTTGTTTTTTGTAAAGGGCTCTTTGTCTGTAAATGACACGTTTATAAAGAACAAATTGCTTGTTGTAAAGGACACTTTGTCTTTAAAGGACACGTTTGTAAAAAATAAATTGTCTGTTGTAAAGGAAACTTTGTCCCCGCATATTATGTGCAGTGTGAAGGACAGTTTGTCTCTTTAAAGGAAACTTTATTATTTGTAAACAATGTTTTGTCGTAAAGATACTTTGTGTGTTGTAAAGGACACTGTCAGTGTAAATAACACTTTGTCCCTCGTAAACTACACTATGTCTATGATAAAGTATACTTGTTCTTTGTTAAGAAAGGACACTTCACTGTAAAGAATACATTGATGCAGAAAATAATGTCGTAAAGATACTTTGATCAAGGGAGCGTTTATCATCCTCATCATCATCGTCATCCTTATCATGGTGGCGCTCTTACGGTGTTTGTGTTCCCAGTCAGAAGTGTTTGCCTTCGCTTGACTTCCCTGCCGGCAGAAAGGCGGACACGGCGTCCTCGCGCCTCTAGGCCCCCACCAAGGGGGACATAATGGCTCAGTGGAGGTGTCGATTTATGCTCACTGATTACTGTCGCCACAGGGAGCAATTATTGATAAGAGTTATTGGCGTACGCATAATCACAGACATATATATGTATATATATATATATATATATATATGGTGAAAAGTTCACATACACTTGTAAAGAACATCATGTCATGGCTGTCTTTAGTTTCTAATCATTTCTACAACTCATTTTTTTGTGATTGAGTGATTGGAGCACATACTTGTTTGTCACATTCATGAAGTTTGCTTCTTTTATGAATTTTTGTTTCATCTGACATCACATGGACGAAGATAAGACCTTCTGGAGGAAAGTTCTGTGGTCAGATGAAACAAACATTGAGCCACAATACCCAGCAATATGTTTGGAGGAGAAAAGGTGAGGACTTTAATCCCAGGAACACCAGGCATACCATCAAGCATGGTGGTGGTAGTATTATGCTCTAGGCCTGTTTTGCTGCCAATGGAACTGGTGCTTTAAATGGGACAATGAAAAAGGAGGATTACCTCCAAATTCTTCAGGACAAGCTAAAATCATCAGCCCGGAGGTTGGGTCTTGGGCGCAGTTGGGTGTTCCAACAGGACAATGACCCCAAACACATGTCAAAAGTGGTAAAGGAATGGCTAGAATGAAGGTTTTAGAATGGCCTTCCCAAAGTCCTGACTTAAACGTGTGGACAATGCTGAAGAAACAAGTCCATGTCAGAAAACCACTGAACTGCACCAATTTTGTCAAGAGGAGTGGTCAAAAATTCAAGCAGAAGCTTGTGGATGGCTACCAAAAGCGCCTTATTGCAGGTAAACTTGCCAAGGGACATGTAAGCAAATATTAACATTGCTGTATGTATACTTTTGACCCAGCACATTTGCTCACATTTTCAGTAGACCCATAATAAATTCAGAAAAGAAGTGAAGTGAAGTGAATTATATTTATATAGCGCTTTACGTAGTGAAACCCAATATCTAAGTTCCATTTAAAGCAGTGTGGGTGGCACTGGGAGCAGGTGGGTAAAGTGTCTTGCCCAAGGACACAACAGCAGTGACTAGGATGGCGGAAGCGGGGATCGAACCTGCAACCCTCAAGTTGCTGGCATGGCCGCTCTACCAACCGAGTTATACCGGCCCAAAAGAAGCAAACTTCATGAATGTTTTTTGTGACCAACAAGTATGTGCTCCAATCACTCTATCACAAAAAAATGAGTTGTAGAAATTATTAGAAACTAAAGTCAGCCATGACATGATGTTCTTTACAAGTGTATGTAAACTTTTGACCACAACTGTGTGTGTGTGTGTGTGTGTGTGTGTGTGTGTGTGCGTGCGTGTGTGTGTGTGCGTGTGTGTGTGTGTGTCTGTGTCTGTGTGTGTGTGTGTGTGTGTGTGTGTGTGTGTGTGTGTGTGTCTATATGTATATATGTATATGTATATGTATATATATATGTATATATGTATGTACCGGTATGTTTATATATATATGAGTATATGTGTATATATGTGTATATGTGTATAGATATATATATATATATATATATATATATATATATATACACACATGTATGTGTATATATATATATATATATATATATATATATATACACATGTATGTGTATATATGTGTATATATATGTGTATGTGTATATGTTTATACATATATATATATATATATATATATATATATACACATGTATGTGTATATATATATATATATGTATATATGTGTATGTGTATATGTTTATATATGTATATACATACACATGTGTGTATGTGTATAAATGTGTATATATATGTATATGTGTATATTTATGTGTATATATGTATATATATGTGTGTATATATGTGTATATTTATGTGTATTTGTGTAGATGTGTATATTTATGTCTATGTATATTTGTATATGGATATGTATATATATATATGTATGTATGTATGTATACGTATGTATGTATGTATGTATATATATATATGTATATGGATATGTATATATATATGTATGTATGTATGTATACGTATGTATGTATGTATGTATATATATATATATGTATATATACACAATAATGTGTATATATGTATACATATATATATATATATATATGTGTATATATATGTGTATGTGTATGTTTATATATGTATATGTGTATATGTATATGTGTATAAATATACACATATATGTGTGTATGTGTATAAATGTATATATATATATATGTATATATGTGTATATATATATATATATATATGTATATATATATGTGTATATATGTATATATGTGTGTATATGTGTATATTTATGTGTATATGTGTATATGGATATGTAATGTGTATATGGATATGTATATGTATGTGTATATATGTATATGTATATATGTATATATATATATATATATATATATATATATATATATATATATGTATATATGTACCTGTATATATGTATATGTATGTATGTATATATATATATATATATATATATATATATATATATGCACCTGTGCTACTGTTTGTCCCCTCACACAAATCCATTTCCTTCATCAGTGTGCTGATGAGGTGGGTCCACACGTGTCTCTCCAGGGTCTGTGGTGGCTCTCATGTCAGCCAGAGACGTCCACTAATAGTCCGGCTGTCCATTAAGCCACCGTGGATTGTTTTGGACAATCAATCGTCAGCTTTGTGTCCAGGCCTCTTGAGGTTTTCTAAATGGCCTCTTTCTTCTCGTTCTGTAAGGCCGGCGAGGCCGACGAGTCTATTAATAGCCCCGTGTGGCGTTGTGTTTGCGCCTCCTTCGCCCCGCCCGTGAATGCCGCCTGACACCACCCTTGCCAGGTTCCGCCGCCTGTCGGGCTCGTCTCGCCGCTTTCCCGATGTTTTATCGCGTGACACCCGGCGCTCGTGCTTTCTTTCTGTAGTACAAACACCCGCCAGCAGGATTTACTGTCCTGTCAACGTCGATGGCGAGCGGTTAGCGCCGTGACCTCGGGGTGTCAGGGCCGGGCGCACGCTAACAGACGCTAGCGTGAGGCGGCGACACCGACTTCCTGTCGGCGAGGTTAACGAGGCTCGTCCTCTGCAGCGATTGGACAACGTTGCGATGGCGACCACCTTCTTTAGGTAATTACTTGGGGGGACCAAAAAATCGATTCACATCCAAATCACGATTCTCATTCATCCCAATAATAAATCCATTGATATATTTTAAAATTTGATTTAAAAAAAGGCATATTTTAATTTTAATATGAACACATTTTTTAAAATAAGTTTTTTAGGCCATCTCCATGCAACCAGAAATAGCTATTTTTATCCATCCCCTTTCTAAATCTATTTAAAAAAAATCTAAAATTTGTTTGAAAAAAAGTTTATATAGATATATATTTTTTATAAGAATACATTTAAAAAAATATGTTTTTAAGCCATACCCATGCAACCAAAATACAGATTTGTGTCCATCTTGATTCTAAATCGATTCATAATTTTTTTAAATCTATAAAAAAAACTATAATTTTGTTATTTAGTTTAAAAAATGTTTTTAATAGTAAAACATTAAAAAAAAAAAAATATATATATATATATATATATATAATAATTTCGGGCATCTTAATGCAACCAGAATAGCCTTTTCCTTTTTTTTTTTAATAAATCATCCCAATTCCAAATGAATTCATAATTTTCGAAAATGTATTGAAAAACTTTATTTAATTTTTTTTAAATTAAGAATTAATAATTTCAAATCGTTTTTCTTAGACCATCTTCATGCAAACAGAATTGCCATTTTTATCCATCCCCTTTCTAAATCGATTTAAAATTTTCAAAATTTGATTGAAAAAAGTTTATATATTTTTTAAGAATCAATTTTTAAAAAGACTAAACTAAAAAAAATGTATCTAACTTTTTTTTTTTTAAGTAAGAATTAATATTTTTAAACAGTTTTTTTTTAGGCCATTTTTAATGCAAACAGAATACCCATGTTTATCCAACCTGATTCTAAATCGATTTACAATTTAAAAGAATCAATTTGATTTAAAAAAATTAAAATTAAAATAAAAAAAAAAAAGTTTTTTAATAAGAATACATTTTTAAAAACACATTTTTAGGCTGTCTCCATGCATGCAGAAATGGCTATTTTTGTCCATCCAGAATCTAAATCAATTCATAATTAAAAAAATTTTTTTTTTAATATTTAAAATTCGATTAAAAAAAATAAAAAATGTGTGTATATATATATATATATATTTTTTTTTTAAATCGAATTTTAAATATTAAAAAAAATATATATATATATATATATATAAATATATATTTTAAATCGAATTTTAAATATAAAAAAAAGAAAGAAAAAAAAAAGAATATATATATATATATATATATATATATATTATTAGACTTTGATTTTAAAAAGACAATTTTCAGCCGATTTCATGCAACAAAAACAGATTTTTTTTCAATCCCGTTGCTAAATCGATGGATAATTTTCAAAAATCAATTCAACTGTAGTTTTATTTATTTTGTTTTATTTCTTTTAATAAGAATATTTAAAAACAGAATAGTCATTTTTATCCAGCCCGAATCTAAATCGATTCACAATTTTCAAAAAATAAATAAAAATGTAATGCAACCAAAACAGATTTTTATCAATCTTGATTCTAAATCGATTCATAATTTTAGAAAATCTATTAAAAAAATTGTAATTGTTACTTATTTTTTTATGTTTTTTAATAAGAATCAATTTAAAAATGATTTTTAAGGCCATCTTAATGCAACCAGAAACTTTATTTTATTTTATTTATTTATAAAAAAAAAAAAAAGAATTATTTTTAGATAGTTTTTAGGCCGTCTTCATGCAAACACAATACCCATTTTTATCCAACCCTATTCTAAATCAATTTATAATTTTCAAAAATCGATTAATAATTTTTAAAATTTGATAAAAAAAAAGAAGTATTTTTTTGATAAGAATACATTTAAAAAAATATGTTTTCAGGCCGTGTCCATGCACCCATAAATAGCTATTTTTATCCATCCCGATTCTGAATCGATTCATAATTTTTAAAAAATCGATTTATAATTTTTAAAATTTGATTAAAAAAAAAAAAAAAAAAGTACTTTTTTTTAATAAGAATCAATTTTTAAAAGGACAATTTTGGACCATCCCAATGCAACAAAACCAGATATTTTTTATCCATCCCGATTCTGAATCGATTCGTAATTTAAAAAAAAATTCGGTTTACATTTTTTTAAATTTGATTAAAAAAAAAAAAAAAAAAAAGTAATTTTTTTTAATAAGAATACATTTTTAAAAAGACAATTTTGGATCATCCCAATGCAACAAAAACTTTTTTTTTAATCAATCCCGTATCTAAATCGATTCATAATTTAAAAAAAAAAAATCTATTAAAAACTGTATATTTGTTATTTATTTAATTTAATTTATTTAAATAAAATAAATAAATAAATCAAATTAATTGTTTTTTTAAGCCATCTCCATGCAAACCGAATAGCCATTTTTATCCAACCCGAATCTAAATCGATTCACAATTTTAATACCGTATTTTCCGCACTATAAGGCGCACCTAAAAACCACAAATTTTCTCAAAAGCTGACAGTGCGCCTTATAATCCGGTGCGCCTTATATATGGGTTAATATTAATATTAATTTTCATAAAGTTTCGGTCTCGCAACTACGGTAAACAGCCGCCATCTTTTTTCCCCGTAGAAGAAGAAGAAGCGCGCGGTGCATGCTGGGATATGTGACGTTTCATTTCCATTTGTGTGTTTATGTAAAGACCCCAAAATGGCTCCTATTAAGTGTGTTGTCTGTCTAATTATAAATAATGCAGACGAGGCGTGTTAACTGAGTTCTCAACGTTTACTCACAGCATGCTCATAACCACATTCTAACTCTCAGCATACAACAACGCTTCTCAGGGCTACCGCGCATGCTCGTAACTATCGTTGCATGCTGGGTAGTGTAGTTGTTATATTTGCTAGCTCATAACATCACATTAAGAGACACGCTTACGTGCTTAATTCAATACTCGCCGTCATTCCGGGTGGATTGACAAAAGACCTCCAGCCGCTAGATATTGGTGTCAACAGGGCATTCGAAGCTAGACTGCTAACTGCGTGGGAACAATGGATGACCGAAGGCGAACACACCTTCACTAAGACAGGGAGACAGCGCCGGACGACATACGCCAACATCTGCCAGTGGATCGTAAATGCCTGGGCAGATATTTCGGTCACAACTGTGGTCCGAGCTTTCCGTAAGGCAGGATTCACAGAACTGCTGGACAACAGCGACACTGACTCCGATTACTTCGACGAGACGGAGCCGGCCATTTTGGATCCCACATTCGCCCAACTTTTCAATTCGGACACCGAAGGAGAAGAATTCGAGGGATTTATGAATGAAGAATAACTTCAGAAAGTGAGCGTTATGTTTATTTTGTGTGTTGTGACATTAACGTTCGAGCAACATTATGTTGCTATTGCTCTGCACTATTTTGAATTTTACTATGTTTGTGATTGCACATTTGCGTACATTTTGGGAGTGAACAGAGTTGTTAGAACGCTGGTTTTTAATATATTATTAAAGTTTGACTGACCTATCTGACTGTTTTTTTTGACATTCCTTTAGCGCAGTTAGATGCGGCTTACAACACGGGGCGGCTTATAGGTGGACAAAGTTTTGAAATATGCCGTTCATTGAAGGCGCGGCTTATAACCCAGGGCGCCTTATGATGCGGAAAATACGGTACATATATATACAGGTAAAAGCCAGTAAATTAGAATATTTTGAAAAACTTGATTTATTTCAGTAATTGCATTCAAAAGGTGTAACTTGTACATTATATTTATTCATTGCACACAGACTGATGCATTCAAATGTTTATTTCATTTCATTTTGATGATTTGAAGTGGCAACAAATGAAAATCCAAAATTCCGTGTGTCACAAAATTAGAATATTACTTAAGGCTAATACAAAAAAGGGATTTTTAGAAATGTTGGCCAACTGAAAAGTATGAAAATGAAAAATATGAGCATGTACAATACTCAATACTTGGTTGGAGCTCCTTTTGCCTCAATTACTGCGTTAATGCGGCGTGGCATGGAGTCGATGAGATTCTGGCACTGCTCAGGTGTTATGAGAGCCCAGGTTGCTCTGATAGTGGCCTTCAACTCTTCTGCGTTTTTGGGTCTGGCATTCTGCATCTTCCTTTTCACAATACCCCACAGATTTTCTATGGGGCTAAGGTCAGGGGAGTTGGCGGGCCAATTTAGAACAGAAATACCATGGTCCGTAAACCAGGCATGGGTAGATTTTGCGCTGTGTGCAGGCGCCAAGTCCTGTTGGAACTTGAAATCTCCATCTCCATAGAGCAGGTCAGCAGCAGGAAGCATGAAGTGCTCTAAAACTTGCTGGTAGACGGCTGCGTTGACCCTGGATCTCAGGAAACAGAGTGGACCGACACCAGCAGATGACATGGCACCCCAAACCATCACTGATGGTGGAAACTTTACACTAGACTTCAGGCAACGTGGATCCTGTGCCTCTCCTGTCTTCCTCTAGACTCTGGGACCTCGATTTCCAAAGGAAATGCAAAATTTGCATGGTTGGGTGATGGTTTGGGGTGCCATGTCATCTGCTGGTGTCGGTCCACTCTGTTTCCTGAGATCCAGGGTCAACGCAGCCGTCTACCAGCAAGTTTTAGAGCACTTCATGCTTCCTGCTGCTGACCTGCTCTATGGAGATGGAGATTTCAAGTTCCAACAGGACTTGGCGCCTGCACACAGCGCAAAATCTACCCGTGCCTGGTTTACGGACCATGGTATTTCTGTTCTAAATTGGCCCGCCAACTCCCCTGACCTTAGCCCCATAGAAAATCTGTGGGGTATTGTGAAAAGGAAGATGCAGAATGCCAGACCCAAAAACGCAGAAGAGTTGAAGGCCACTATCAGAGCAACCTGGGCTCTCATAACACCTGAGCAGTGCCAGAAACTCATCGACTCCATGCCACGCCGCATTAACGCAGTAATTGAGGCAAAAGGAGCTCCAACCAAGTATTGAGTATTGTACATGCTCATATTTTTCATTTTCATACTTTTCAGTTGGCCAACATTTCTAAAAATCCCTTTTTTGTATTAGCCTTAAGTAATATTCTAATTTTGTGACACACGGAATTTTGGATTTTCATTTGTTGCCACTTCAAATCATCAAAATTAAATGAAATAAACATTTGAATGCATCAGTCTGTGTGCAATGAATAAATATAATGTACAAGTTACACCTTTTGAATGCAATTACTGAAATAAATCAAGTTTTTCAAAATATTCTAATTTACTGGCTTTTACCTGTATATTTCCGAATTGGTTTAACTGCCACCCGCCTGAATCTATTTAAAATCTAATTTTTTTAAATTTGAACCACCCGACCCGACCCGCGGATAAAATCTAATTTTTTTTTATTTCATCCGCCCGATCCGCGGATAATCCGCGGACTCCGCGGTTGTGCCCGCTAACCGCGCATCTCTAATATATATATAAATATATATATATATATATATATATATATATATATATATATATATATATAGGAATACATTTTTAAAAATATGTTTTTAAGACATCTCCATGCAACCAAAACAGAGATTTGTATCCATCTTGATTCTAAATCGATTCATTATTTAAAAAAATCTATTAAACTAATTTGGTTATTTATTAATTTTTTTTTTTTTTTTAACAAGAATCAATTTTTAAAATATCTTTTTTAGGCCATCTTAATGCAACCATATTTATGTTTTTTTTTAAATTTATTTTTTTAAATATGTTTTTAGACCATCCTTTAACATTGTCTTATATGAATATCATATTTGTAAACATAGATAAATAAAGAACTACATATCTGTTAGCGTATTAACGTTAGCATGCTAACATTTTTTTTAGCACAATTAGCTGACCTCAGAGTCATAAAACCTGGTACTTGACACATGCTAACTGTTAGCATGCTATATTTAGCATCCTGACATTCTTGTAGTGGGACCAGGGCGTTGGGAAGCAGAAGGCCACAAAATACGGGTTGCGAGTTGGAGCGCCTTGCTTGGTCCTTAATTGAGTTAGCAACATTTTTACCTTCTCCTCCGAATGGCCTGATTGTCAGCGCCGGCGCAATAAATCATCAACGCGCTTGAAATGTCATCAGCAGAAATGAAGTGACTCGCCGCCGCTCATGCGACGCCAACGTGGAATTGAAAGGTCTCACGCGGGGGAAACGCTCCGGCAGCCTGAATCCTCTCACACGTCGTCGGAAGCGCCAAATGTCGGATGTGTGGCGGTCTTCTCCGGTTATTACCCAGAATGCTCCTTTGGCTCCTTTTCAGCAGGGACACGCCTCCTGGTCACGTGACCTCTTGCGCCGGGGAGCGCCGACATACGCTGCCAATAGATGATTTATGGCGCCGGGCCGCCCGCTGCGAAATACGTGCCAACTTTTCTTGGACAGCGCGCTGTGCGGCGTGCGGGGGAGGGGCCACGGAATGAGGAGTGAACGCTAAGGTGCAAACATTCCAGAAGCTAGCTGGACTAGAAAACAGACATATTATAGTCATGAAAATGTCATAATTTTAACACAAAATGTGTCTATTTTGATACTTATTACCATCTTGCAAGTGTGCTAACTGTTGTCATTATAACATGCTAACGTTAGAATGTTAAGATTTTACGCTAACGCTATTTTTTTTTGTTTGTTTATTTAATAGTCTACTCTCTAAGAAAAAGTAAAAAGTCACATACCATTATCATGCTAACACGCTAATAAGCTAAAGTAAAAAGTCACATAGCGTAAACATGCTAACTAACAAGCTAACAAGCTAAAGTAAAAAGTCACATAGCGTAAACATGCTAACTAACAAGCTAAAGTAAAAAGTCACATAGCACAGTCCTGTTAACGGACAAGCTAAAGTAAAAAAGTCACATAGCGTAAACATGCGAACTGACAAGCTAAAGTAAAAAGTCAGGTAGCAAAATTGGGCTAACGGACAAGGTAATAAACTAAAGTAAAAAAAAAATCACGTCGCATAATCATGCTAACGGACAAGCTAAAGTAAAAAGTCACATAGTGTAATCATGCTAACTAAAAAACTAGCAAGCTAAAGAAAAAGTCACATAGCGTAATCCCGCTAACGGACAAGCTAAAGTAAAAAAGTCACGTAGCGTAAACATGCGAACTGATAAGCTAAAGTAAAAAGTCAGGTAGCAAAATCGTGCTAACGGACAAGGTAATAAACTAAAGTAAAAAAAAATCACGTCGCATAATTATGCTAACGGACAAGCTAAAATAAAAAGTCACATAGTGTATTGCTGCTAACTAAAAAGCTAACAAGCTAAAGAAAAAGACAGGTAGTGTAATCTTGCTAACTAACACGTTAGCAAGCTAAAGTAAGAGGTCATGTAGCGTAATCATGATAACTAACAAGCTAAAGTAAAAAGTCACATAGCGTAATCCCGCTAACGGACAAGCTAAAGTAAAAAAGTCACGTAGCGTAAACATGCGAACTGACAAGCTAAAGTAAAAAGTCAGGGAGCAAAATCGTGCTAACGAACAAGCTAATAAACTAAAGTAAAAAAAAATCACGTAGCGTAATCATGCTAACGGACAAGCTAAAGTAAAAAGTCACATAGTGTAATCCTGCTGACTAACTAGCTAAAAAATTAAAGTAAAAAGTCAGGTAGCTTAATCTTGCTAACAAGAAAAAGTAAGAAACCACATAGCGTAGTCCTAACAAGCTAACAAGCAAAGTAAAAACCCACATAGCGTAATTCTGCTAGCAAGCTAAAGTAAGAACTCACGTTGCGTAATCCTGCTAACTAGCAAGCTAAAGCAAAAAGTCACGTAGCGTAATCCTGCTAACTAACACACTAACAAGCAAAGTAAAAAGTCACAGTTTAATCCTGCTAACTAACTAGCTAAAAAGTTAAAGTAAAGAGTCAGGTAGCTTAATCTTGCTAACAAGATAAAGTAAAAACCCACAAAGCTTAATTATGCTAACTAGCTAAAGTAAAAACTCATGTCGCGTAATCCTGCTAATTAACAAGCAAAGTAAAAAACTCAAGTAGCGTAATGTGCTAACTAACAAACTAACAAGCAAAGTAAAAACTCACATAGCGTAATTCTAACAAGCTAAAGTAAAAACTCACGTTGCGTAATCATGCTAATTAACAAGCAAAGTAAAAACCCACATAGCGTAATTCTAACAAGCTAAAGTAAAAACTCACGTTGCGTAATCATGCTAACTAGCAAGCTAAAGTAAAAAGTCACATAGCGTAATCCTGCTAACTAGCAAGCTAAAGTAAAAAGTCACATAGCGTAATCCTGCTAACAAGCTAAAGTAAAAACTCACGTTGCGTAATCACGCTAACTAGCAAGCTAAAGTAAAAAGTCACATAGCGTAATCCTGCTAACTAGCAAGCTAAAGTAAAAAGTCACATAGAGTAATCCTGCTAACTAACAAGCTAATGTAAAAACTCACGTTGCGTAATCATGTTAACTAGCAAGCTAAAGTAAAAAGTCACATAGCATAATCCTGCTAACTAGCAAGCTAAAGTAAAAAGTCACATAGCGTAATCCTGCTAACTAACAAGCTAAAGTAAAAACTCACGTTGCGTAATCATGCTAACTAGCAAGCTAAAGTAAAAAGTCACATAGCGTAATCCTGCTAACTAGCAAACTAAAGTAAAAAGTCACATAGCGTAATCCTGCTAACTAACAAGCTAAAGTAATAAGTCACATAGCGTAATCCTGCTAGCTAGCAAGCTAAAGTAAAAAGTCACATAGCGTAATCCCGCTAACTAGCAAGCTAAAGTAAAAAGTCACATAGCATAATCCTGCTAACTAGCAAGCTAAAGTAAAAAGTCACATAGCGTAATCCTGCTAACTAACAAGCTAAAGTAAAAACTCACGTTGCGTAATCATGCTAACTAGCAAGCTAAAGTAAAAAGTCACATAGCGTAATCCTGCTAACTAGCAAACTAAAGTAAAAAGTCACATAGCGTAATCCTGCTAACTAACAAGCTAAAGTAATAAGTCACATAGCGTAATCCTGCTAGCTAGCAAGCTAAAGTAAAAAGTCACATAGCGTAATCCTGCTAACTAACAAGCTAAAGTAATAAGTCACATAGCGTAATCCTGCTAGCTAGCAAGCTAAAGTAAAAAGTCACATAGCGTAATCCTGCTAACTAACAAGCTAAAGTAATAAGTCACATAGCGTAATCCTGCTAGCTAGCAAGCTAAAGTAAAAAGTCACATAGCGTAATCCTGCTAACTAACAAGCTAAAGTAATAAGTCACATAGCGTAATCCTGCTAGTTAGCAAGCTAAAGTAAAAAGTCACATAGCGTAATCCTGCTAACTAACAAGCTAAAGTAATAAGTCACATAGCGTAATCCTGCTAACTAACAAGCTAACGTAATAAGTCACATAGCGTAATCCTGCTAGCTAGCAAGCTAAAGTAAAAAGTCACATAGCGTAATCCTGCTAACTAGCAAGCTAAAGTAATAAATCACATAGCGTAATCCTGCTAACTAGCAAGCTAAAGTAGTAAGTCACATAGCGTAATCCTGCTAACTAGCAAGCTAAAGTAAAAAGTCACATAGCGTAATCCTGCTAACTAACAAGCTAAAGTAATAAGTCACCGAGTGTAATCCTGCTAAATAGCACGCTAAAGTAAAAAGTCACATAGCGTAATCCTGCTAACTAGCAAACTAAAGTAAAAAGTCACATAGCGTAATCATGCTAACTAGCAAACTAAAGTAAAAAGTCACATAGCGTAATCCTGCTAACTAGCAAACTAAAGTAAAAAGTCACATAGCGTAATCCTGCTAACTAACAAGCTAAAGTAAAAAGTCACATAGCGTAATCCTGCTAACTAGCAAGCTAAAGTAATAAGTCACATAGCGTAATCCTGCTAACTAGCAAACTAAAGTAAAAAGTCACATAGCGTAATCCTGCTAACTAGCACGCTAAAGTAAAAAGTCACATAGCGTTATCCTGCTAACTAACAAGCTAAAGTAATAAGTCACATAGCGTAATCCTGCTAACTAGCAAGCTAAAGAAATAAATCACATAGCGTAATCCTGCTAACTAGCAAGCTAAAGTAATAAGTCACATAGCGTAATCCTACTAACTAGCAAACTAAAGTAAAAAGTCACATAGCGTAATCCTGCTAACTAGCATGCTAAAGTAAAAAGTCACATAGCGTAATCCTGCTAACTAACAAGCTAAAGTAATAAGTCACATAGCGTAATCCTGCTAACTAACAAGCTAACGTAATAAGTCACATAGCGTAATCCTGCTAGCTAGCAAGCTAAAGTAAAAAATCACATAGCGTAATCCTGCTAACTAGCAAGCTAAAGTAATAAATCACATAGCGTAATCCTGCTAACTAGCAAGCTAAAGTAGTAAGTCACATAGCGTAATCCTGCTAACTAGCAAGCTAAAGTAATAAGTCACATAGCGTAATCCTGCTAACTAGCAAACTAAAGTAAAAAGTCACATAGCGTAATCCTGCTAACTAACAAGCTAAAGTAATAAGTCACATAGCGTAATCCTACTAACTAGCAAACTAAAGTAAAAAGTCACATAGCGTAATCCTGCTAACTAGCAAACTAAAGTAAAAAGTCACATAGCGTAATCCTGCTAACTAGCAAGCTAAAGTAATAAGTCACATAGCGTAATCCTGCTAACTAGCAAACTAAAGTAAAAAGTCACATAGCGTAATCCTGCTAACTAACAAGCTAAAGTAAAAAGTCACATAGCGTAATCCTGCTAACTAACAAGCTAAAGTAAAAACTCACGTTGTGTAATCATGCTAACTAGCAAGCTAAAGTAAAAAGTCACATAGCGTAATCCTGCTAACTAGCAAACTCAAGTAAAAAGTCACATAGCGTAATCCTGCTAACTAGCAAGCTAAAGTAAAAAGTCACATAGCGTAATCCTGCTAACTAACAAGCTAAAGTAATAAATCACATAGCGTAATCCTGCTAGCTAGCAAGCTAAAGTAAAAAGTCACATAGCGTAATCCTGCTAACTAACAAGCTAAAGTAATAAATCACATAGCGTAATCCTGCTAACTAGCAAACTAAAGTAAAAAGTCACATAGCGTAATCCTGCTAACTAGCAAGCTAAAGTAATAAGTCACATAACGTAATCCTGCTAGCTAGCAAGCTAAAGTAAAAAGTCACATAGCGTAATCCTGCTAACTAACAAGCTAAAGTAATAAGTCACATAGCGTAATCCTGCTAGCTAGCAAACTAAAGTAAAAAGTCACATAGCGTAATCCTGCTAACTAACAAGCTAAAGTAATAAGTCACATAGCGTAATCCTGCTAACTAGCAAACTAAAGTAAAAAGTCACATAGCGTAATCCTGCTAACTAACAAGCTAAAGTAATAAGTCACATAGCGTAATCCTGCTAGCTAGCAAGCTAAAGTAAAAAGTCACATAGCGTAATCCCGCTAACTAGCAAGCTAAAGTAAAAAGTCACATAGCATAATCCTGCTAACTAGCAAGCTAAAGTAAAAAGTCACATAGCGTAATCCTGCTAACTAACAAGCTAAAGTAAAAACTCACGTTGCGTAATCATGCTAACTAGCAAGCTAAAGTAAAAAGTCACATAGCGTAATCCTGCTAACTAGCAAACTAAAGTAAAAAGTCACATAGCGTAATCCTGCTAACTAACAAGCTAAAGTAATAAGTCACATAGCGTAATCCTGCTAGCTAGCAAGCTAAAGTAAAAAGTCACATAGCGTAATCCTGCTAACTAGCAAGCTAAAGTAATAAGTCACATAGCGTAATCCTGCTAACTAGCAAGCTAAAGTAATAAGTCACATAGCGTAATCCTGCTAACTAACAAGCTAAAGTAATAAGTCACCGAGTGTAATCCTGCTAAATAGCACGCTAAAGTAAAAAGTCACATAGCGTAATCCTGCTAACTAGCAAACTAAAGTAAAAAGTCACATAGCGTAATCATGCTAACTAGCAAACTAAAGTAATAAGTCACATAGCGTAATCCTGCTAACTAGCAAACTAAAGTAAAAAGTCACATAGCGTAATCCTGCTAACTAGCACGTTAAAGTAAAAAGTCACATAGCGTTATCCTGCTAACTAACAAGCTAAACTAATAAGTCACATAGCGTAATCCTGCTAACTAGCAAGCTAAAGAAATAAGTCACATAGCGTAATCCTGCTAACTAGCAAGCTAAAGTAATAAGTCACATAGCGTAATCCTACTAACTAGCAAACTAAAGTAAAAAGTCACATAGCGTAATCCTGCTAACTAGCACGCTAAAGTAAAAAGTCACATAGCGTAATCCTGCTAACTAACAAGCTAAAGTAATAAGTCACATAGCGTAATCCTGCTAACTAACAAGCTAACGTAATAAGTCACATAGCGTAATCCTGCTAGCTAGCAAACTAAAGTAAAAAGTCACATAGCGTAATCCTGCTAACTAGCAAGCTAAAGTAAAAAGTCACATAGCGTAATCCTGCTAACTAACAAGCTAAAGTAAAAACTCACGTTGCGTAATCATGCTAACTAGCAAGCTAAAGTAAAAAGTCACATAGCGTAATCCTGCTAACTAGCAAACTAAAGTAAAAAGTCACATAGCGTAATCCTGCTAACTAACAAGCTAAAGTAATAAGTCACATAGCGTAATCCTGCTAGCTAGCAAGCTAAAGTAAAAAGTCACATAGCGTAATCCCGCTAACTAACAAGCTAAAGTAAAAAGTCACATAGCATAATCCTGCTAGCTAGCAAGCTAAAGTAAAAAGTCACATAGCGTAATCCTGCTAACTAACAAGCTAAAGTAAAAAGTCACATAGCGTAATCCTGCTAACTAGCAAGCTAAAGTAATAAGTCACATAGCGTAATCCTGCTAACTAGCAAACTAAAGTAAAAAGTCACATAGCGTAATCCTGCTAACTAGCACGTTAAAGTAAAAAGTCACATAGCGTTATCCTGCTAACTAACAAGCTAAACTAATAAGTCACATAGCGTAATCCTGCTAACTAGCAAGCTAAAGAAATAAGTCACATAGCGTAATCCTGCTAACTAGCAAGCTAAAGTAATAAGTCACATAGCGTAATCCTACTAACTAGCAAACTAAAGTAAAAAGTCACATAGCGTAATCCTGCTAACTAGCACGCTAAAGTAAAAAGTCACATAGCGTAATCCTGCTAACTAACAAGCTAAAGTAATAAGTCACATAGCGTAATCCTGCTAACTAACAAGCTAACGTAATAAGTCACATAGCGTAATCCTGCTAGCTAGCAAGCTAAAGTAAAAAGTCACATAGCGTAATCCTGCTAACTAACAAGCTAAAGTAATAAGTCACATAGCGTAATCCTGCTAACTAGCAAACTAAAGTAAAAGGTCACATAGCGTAATCCTGCTAACTAGCAAGCTAAAGTAAAAAGTCACATAGCGTAATCCTGCTAACTAGCAAACTAAAGTAAAAAGTCACATAGCGTAATCCTGCTAACTAGCAAGCTAAAGTAAAAAGTCACATAGCGTAATCCTGCTAACTAGCAAGATAAAGTAAAAAGTCACATAGCGTAATCCCGCTAAATAGAAAGCTAACCAATCAACACCAAATAAAAGAAACCCTCTTGCTTCCCAAAATGTGACGAAAGTGCGACTGTAATTGATGTGTTTGTACGCGCGGTCGCTAGTGAAGTAGCGCCGTCGCGCATGCTAGCCTGCTATCTCCGATTAGCGCCAGTTCGCGCGGGTTAAAGAAAAAAAATGACACGGCAATTTCCTTTGAGCTCCGTTCCCGTAATGACAAAGATAACAACTTAAAGGAGGGGAAATCACCTTCAAGATGGCCGGCGCTAATGTGCTCAGCCTGCTAAAGCGAGGCGTGAAATGAAGCCCGGAGGAGCGCACGACTATTTTTTTTTATTTATCCTTTTGTTACTCAGCTGTCTATTTGGCTCAGGTGGATGTAATTAGGCTGGTTGGAGAGGGGCGGGGTCAGAGGTGACAACAGTGGTGTGGGTTTTGAGCGCGGTGTAATTCAACAATCCCGCTAACGAGCGACGGAACCCAGCCGGGGGGCTCCGCGGGGGGTCGCAGCTTACGGGAGGCTTGGCGCCGCAGGAGAGCGCCTTTTGTCTGCCAACGAAGCAAACTCCGCCGTCAGCGTTTTTTTTTTTGCTCCGCGGCGGAGGAAGTGAGTTTTAGAATCATTCGGAAGGTCACGCCTATTTTAGTTTGGTTAGCAGTGCAGGTAGCATTTCAACAAGTAAGAGTCCGGTGCCTTGCTCAGGGGCAACCTATACCATCTATGCTACTAAAAAAAAATGAAATTTTCCCACCTTCTTGATCAAAGTGCTGGCACTCGCAACTTTCTTCGGCCCCATGCTGGATTGCTCAGCAGTCGTAAGTGTCAGGGAATTATTTTAGAATTATTTTACTCATTTTTGTAGAATAAATTGTTAATCCTCAGTTCTAGTCAGCTCGCTTTGTTCAGACACCTTTAGAATAAAATATTGTGGACTCTTTCCTGTAATAATTGGTGCCGTGACCCGGATTCTATGTTCGTCTTGGGGTGAGCTGCTCCTACGCCGAACGCCACCATATGTTACTGATTGTATTTCTTATTATATTGTCTTATGTTATTATTAGTGCAAGGAAGGCCCAAACAACTGGTGCCGTGACCCGGATTCTTTGGCAGTCTTGGGGTGATCTGCTCCTACGCCGAACACCATCATATGTTACTGATATTATACATATTATTGTATTTCTTATTATATTGTCTTATATTATAATTAGTGCAAGGAAGGCCCAAACAACTGGTGCCGTAACCCGGATTCTTTGGCAGTCTTGGGGTGATCTGCTCCTACGCCGAACACCATCATATGTTACTGATATTATACATATTATTGTATTTCTTATTATATTGTCTTATATTATAATTAGTGCAAGGAAGGCCCAAACAACTGGTGCCGTGACCCGGATTCTTTGGCAGTCTTGGGGTGATCTGCTCCTACGCCGAACACCATCATATGTTACTGATATTATACATATTATTGTATTTCTTATTATATTGTCTTATATTATAATTAGTGCAAGGAAGGCCCAAACAACTGGTGCCGTGACCCGGAATCTATGTTTGTCTTGGGGTGAGCTGCTCCTACACCGAACACCACAATATGTTACTGAAAATATACATATTGTTGTATTTCTTATTATATTGTCTTATATTATAATTAGTGCAAGGAAGGCCCAAACAACTGGTGCCGTGACCCGGATTCTTTGGCAGTCTTGGGGTGATCTGCTCCTACGCCGAACACCATCATATGTTACTGATATTATACATATTATTGTATTTCTTATTATATTGTCTTATATTATAATTAGTGCAAGGAAGGCCCAAACAACTGGTGCCGTGACCCGGAATCTATGTTTGTCTTGGGGTGAGCTGCTCCTACGCCGAACACCACAATATGTTACTGAAAATATACATATTGTTGTATTTCTTATTATATTGTCTTATATAATATAATTATGCATATATGTAATAATGTAAAATAGCCTTTTTCGGGTACTCCAATGGCGAGCAAACGGACTAGCTTGTTACCCACGACGTTTAATCATGTAAGTGCAAGGAAAGCCCAAACGTTGAAACAATTGGTGCCGTCACCCGGATTCTGTCTGTTTTGGGGTGGCCTGCTACTCCGCCGGACACCACAATATGTTACTGATATTATTTTATTTGGATTATATTGTATCATATTGTAACTATACACATACTATGTAATAATGTATAATAGTCAGTCACTAACAAATACAAATGTTTTTAAATAAAATCGTACATTGCGATAAATATTGATATCATTTTATCGGCCAGAACTGGAAAAATTCCCGGTTTTCCCGAAATTCCAGGAATTCCGTAATACAATTTCTCAATTCAACATGTTGCTACTTCATTTCTCGACCGATTTGAAAAATTCTAACACCAACCATTTCAACTTATTCAGACAATTTTCCATTTCCCAAAAAATTCCTACTTTTCCCGAAATTCCCAATTTTTCTGAAATTCTCGTTGAAATCAATGGGACATTTTTCAGAGTTCTACAATTTCCACATTTTTCACTGTTCTGGAATTGTGTGCTCTACTTCAACAATTAAAAACAAAATTCCCGGATTTCCCATTTTTTGCATTTTCTCCATTCAAAATGAATTGGCCATTTTTCAAACTTCCACAATTCCCACATTCTTCAACCGATTCAAACCATTCCACCTTCAACACATTCAACTCATCCTGGACATTCAAACTACCATTTTTTCACATTCAAAAAATTTCCAGGAATTCCCATTTTTTTGTTAACCTATTGCACCCTTCTTAAGTTCGACTACTCCTTTCACATTTTCCAACCCATTTCAACCGTTCCACCGTCAAAACACTTCTCATATTCAGGACAAAAACCAAGTTGGTTAAGGAACTAGACAAATTCCCGGTTTTCTCGAAATTCCAGGAATTTCCTCAATTAAAAACCGTTACTAATTCAACATTTCTTGACCGATTTAAACAATTCCAACACCAACCAATTCAGCTCAATCAGGACATTCATGTTCCTAATCGTTTAAAAAAAAATCCCGCTTTTCCAAAAATTCCCAAATCTTTGGGAAATTCCCATTGAAATCAATGGGACATTCTTTTAAGTTACACAACTCCCACATTTTTCATCTGATTTAAACTGTTCCAACTTCAAACTATTCAGCTTGTTTGGGAATTGTGTGCTCTACTTCCACAATTCTAAAAGAAAATTCCAGGATTTTCCTTTTTTTGCATTTTCCCCATTCAAAATGAATTGGCCATTTTTCAAACTTCCACAATTCCCACATTCTTCAACCGATTCAAACCATTCCACACATCTTGGACATTCTAAGTACCATTTTTCCACATTCAAAAAATTTCCAGGAATTCCCTTTTTTTTGGTAACCTAGTGCACCCTTAAGTTCGACTACTCCTTTCATATTTTTCAACCCATTTCAACCGTTCCACCGTCAAAACACTCCTCATATTCAGGACAAAAACCAAGTTGGTTAAGGAACAAGACAAATTCCCGGTTTTCCCAAAATTCCAGGAATTTCTCAATTGAAAACTAATTCAACATTTCTTGACCGATTTAAACAATTCCAACACCAATCAATTCAGCTCCTAATCATTTTCTAAAAAAATCCCGCTTTTCCCAAAATTCCCACATTTTTGGGAAATGGGACATTCTTCAAAGTTCCACAACTCCCACATTTTTCATCTAATTCAAACTGTTCCAACTTCAAAATATTCAACCTCTTTGGGAATGGTGTGCTCTACTTCCACAATTCTTTAAAAAAAAGTTCCTGGATTTCCCTTTTTTTGCATTTTCCCCATTCAAAATGAATATGCCATTTTTCAAACTTCCACAACTCCCACATTCTTCAAACTGTTCTACCTTCAACACATTCACACTCCTTTCACATTTTTCAACCCATTTCAAGCATTCCACCGTCAAAACACTCCTCATATTCAGGACAAAAACCAAGTTGTTTAAGGAACTAGACAAATTCCCGGTTTTCCCGAAATTCCAGGAATTTCCTCTATTAAAAACGGTTACTAATTCAACATTTCTTGACCGATTTAAACAATTCCAACACCAACCAATTCAGCTCAATCAGGACATTCATGCTCCCAATCATTTAAAAAAAAAAATCCCGCTTTTCCAAAAATTCCCAAATCTTTGGGAAATTCCCATTGAAATCAATGGGACATTCTTTTAAGTTCCACAACTCCCACATTTTTTATCTGATTCAAACGGTTCCAACTTCAAAATATTCAGCATGTTTGGGAATTGTGTGCTCTACTTCAACAATTAAAAAAAAAAAATTCCAGGATTTCAGTTCAACTTCAGCATTGGAGCATTCACTAGCAATTCCTCCAGGAATTGCCTCATCTAGTTTTCATATTTTGTTCTTCCTCTCCCCCGCAGGTTGCATCGTGACGACAACTGCCCGGAAACGCCAAGGACGTCCCACTCCAGGTAATCGCCGCCGCCGCCCCAGGAACGTGACGCTGGTCTCGCTCGCGCGTCAGTCCGCCAAAAACGCCTGTCGCGGTCGGTAATGTCACCGGGCCTCACGCGGGCTTTGGAAATCGTCAGCGCCGTTGCCGTGGCAGCCGTGACATCCGTCTTTGTCACGGTGCCGCGGGACAGGAAAAAGCGCGTGGGAGCTGTGCTGGCAGTGAGCCATTCTCGGAAACATTAAATATGCACTCACCCCGCGGAGAATTGCAATATAGTTTATGAGGGCGCTAATAGAACATTCCTGTTCTTCGACTGGAGCTAACACGCTGCGAGAAAAGAGCGCTAACTGCCACATTATCATTTTCTCTGCTTCCTCTTTTTTTCATGCAAACACGGAAGCGATTCTCCCATAATTCTCCCATAAGTAAATCCAACTCTTCCGGCTCCCATGTGGCTCCTCAGATTTTGTGCTACTTCAATTCATTTCTTACCAAATGATGTGTAAAATGTAAAAAAAAAACATAAACATAAAATAACATATACATAAGTACATTTTACATTAAAAAAAAGACCCATTTTAGTTTGTGAAAAATGACAAAATCAACTAATCACTCAACAAAATAAAACCTAATATCTGCATGCAATTTATAACATTGATTTTAATTAATTTATTCATTCATTCATTTATTCATTATTGGGGTTTTTTTTGGAGCAATGACAGTTTTGATTAAAAAATAAAATAAATAGTCGCACTAAAACTCTTAGGTATCCGAAAGGGTCCAACTCCTAAGTGTTGAAAAATAAGTCATTATTTTTTTTATTTTTTTTTACTTTTAACATTTAAATCTCTATACTAACTTCAGGTCTATTTTGAGTTCACATTTTTGATATCTTTTTATGTTTTTTAAAATGTGTTTAATGCCATTTTTGTCACAGAAAACTTGTTTTTTCATGGCAAATAATAAAATAAAAAATAAAAAATAACATGTACATTTTACATTAAAAAAAAAAGACCTAAACACATAAACATCACACAACAAAGTAAAACCTAATATCTGCAAATAGTTTATGACAACATTAATTGTAATTAATTAATTTATTTATTTATTCATTCACTCATTTATTCATTGTTATTGTTCTTTTGTGTGTGTGTGTTTTTTTTTAGCAATGACAGTTTTAGTAAAATAAAAAAAGTCACACTAAAACTCTTAGGGATCCAAAAGGGTCCCACTCATAAGTGTTAAAAAATAAGTCATACATTATTTTTATTTTTTTACTATTAATATTTAAATCTCTATACTAACTTAATTTATATTTTGATTTTTCAAATTTGTATTATCTTTTTATGTTTTTTAAAATTTGTTTAATGCCATTTTTGTCACAGAAAACTTGTTTTTTCATGGCAAATAATAAAATAAAAAATAACATGTACATTTTACATTAAAAAAAGACCTAAACACATAAACACAACAACACACAACAACAACAAAATAAAACCTAATATCTGCAAATAGTTTATAATAACATTGATTTTAATTAATGAAGTTAATCATTCACTCGTTCATTATTGTTTTTGTTTTTTTGGGGGGGGGGGGGGGGGGGGGTTTGAGCAATGACAGTTTTAATTAAAAAATAAAAAGTCGCACTAAAACGCTTAGGTAACCAAAAGGGTCCAACTCCTAAGTGTTAAAAATAAGTCATAAATTAAAAAAAAAAATTTTTTTACTTTTAACATTAAAATCTCTATACTAACTTCAGGTCTATTTTGAGTTCACATTTTTGATATCTTTTTATGTTTTTTAAAATGTGTTTAATGCCATTTTTGTCACAGAAAACTTGTTTTTTCATGGCAAATAATAAAATAAAAAATAACATGTACATTTTACATTAAAAAAAAAAGACCTAAACACATAAACATCACACAACAAAGTAAAACCTAATATCTGCAAATAGTTTATGACAACATTAATTGTAATTAATTAATTTATTTATTTATTCATTCACTCATTTATTCATTGTTATTGTTCTTTTGTGTGTGTGTGTTTTTTTTTAGCAATGACAGTTTTAGTAAAATAAAAAAAGTCACACTAAAACTCTTAGGGATCCAAAAGGGTCCCACTCATAAGTGTTAAAAAATAAGTCATACATTATTTTTATTTTTTTACTATTAATATTTAAATCTCTATACTAACTTAATTTATATTTTGATTTTTCAAATTTGTATTATCTTTTTATGTTTTTTAAAATTTGTTTAATGCCATTTTTGTCACAGAAAACTTGTTTTTTCATGGCAAATAATAAAATAAAAAATAACATGTACATTTTACATTAAAAAAAGACCTAAACACATAAACACAACAACACACAACAACAACAAAATAAAACCTAATATCTGCAAATAGTTTATAATAACATTGATTTTAATTAATGAAGTTAATCATTCACTCGTTCATTATTGTTTTTGTTTTTTTTTGGGGGGGGGGGGGGGTTTGAGCAATGACAGTTTTAATTAAAAAATAAAAAGTCGCACTAAAACGCTTAGGTAACCAAAAGGGTCCAACTCCTAAGTGTTAAAAATAAGTCATAAATTAAAAAAAAATTTTTTTTTACTTTTAACATTAAAATCTCTATACTAACTTCAGGTCTATTTTGAGTTCACATTTTTGATATCTTTTTATGTTTTTTAAAATGTGTTTAATGCCATTTTTGTCACAGAAAACTTGTTTTTTCATGGCAAATAATAAAATAAAAAATAACATGCACATTTTACATTAAAAAAAGACCCATTTTAGTTTGTGAAAAATGACAAAATCAACTAATCACTCAACAAAAAAAAAACCTAATGACTGCATATAATTTGTAACATTGGTTTTAATGAATTCATTAATTCATTTATTCATTATTGTTTTTGTTTTTTGAACAATGGCCGTTTTAATAATAAAAAATGAATTAATTCATTCACTCATTCATTCATTATTGTTTTATTTATTTATTTTTGAGCAGTGACAGTTTTAATTAAAATAAAAAAAATCACACTAAAACTCTTAGGTATCCAAAAGGGTCCAACTCCTAAGTGTTAAAAAATAAGTCATACATTATTATTATTTTTTTTTTACTTTTAACATTTAAATCTCTATACTAACTTCAGGTCTATTTTGATTACATATTTTTATCATCTCTTTGTTTTTTTTAAAATTATGTTTAATGCCATTTTTGTCATAGAAAACTTGTTTTTTCATGGCAAATAATAAAATATATAAAAAATTAAAAAAACATGTACATTTTACATAAAAAAAGACCTAAACACATAAACATCATACAAAAAAATAACACCTATTATCTGCAAATAGTTTATAACAACATTGAGTTTAATTAATGAATTAATTAATTCATTCACTCATTCATTCATTATTGTTTTGGTTTTTTTGAGCAATGACAGTTTTAATTAAAAAAATTTAAAAAAAAGTCACACTAAAACTCTTAGGATCCAAAAGGGTCCCACTCATAAAAGTGTTAAAAATAAGTCATACATTTTGTATTTTTATTTTCAGCACTTAAATATCTAGAGCAACTTCAGATCTATATATCAATTATAAGGTTTTATTTTGTTTTTGTTTGTTTGTTTAATGCCCTTTTTGTCATAGAAAATGTTGTTTATGGTAAACACAAAATATGCAATAATTTCCCCAAAATATATTTGAGTGGAATATTTGTTGTGAAGTAATTTGAGCCTTCAATCTGTCAATAATTCATAACAACATTGATTTTGATTCATTATTATCTTTTGAGCAATGACAGTTTTAAAGAAAACAACTATCTGCTTGGCAGTTTTGTGTTATTAAAGTCAAAAATGTTTTTTTTAAGTCCCACTATAACTCTTGGGGATACATAAGGGTCATTTTAATGCCATTTTGTCATGGAAAACTTGTTTTTTTTTCATGGCAAATAATAAAAAATTAAATAAAACATGTACATTTCACAAAAGACCCATTAATTAATAACAAAATCAACTAAACATCACTCAACAAAATATGTACATTTCACATAAAAAAGACTCATTAATAAGAAAATCAACTAAACATCACTCAACAAAATAAAACCTAAAATCTACAAATAATTTATAACATAGATTACATTTTTTTATTTTTTTTATTTTTTTGAGCAGACAGTTTTATTTTATTTTTTTTAAGTCGCACTAAAACTCTTAGGGATCCAAAAGGGTCCCACTCATAAAAGTGTTAACATTTTATATATATTTTTTTTATTTGCAACACTTAATTCTCTATAGCAACTTCAGATCTATATATCAATTGTAAGGTATTATTTTGTTTTTGTTTGTTTATTTAATGCCCTTTTTGTCATAGAAAACGTTGTTATGGAAGACACAAAATAAGCAATATTTCCCCCCCAAAAAATATTGCAGAGTGGAATATTTGATGTGAAGTAATTGGAGCCTTCAGTCAGTCAATAATTCATAACATTGATTTTGATTCATTATTATTTTTTGACCAATGACCGTTTTTTTTTGTTTTTTTTGAAGGACCCCACTCATAAAAGTGTAAAAAATAAGTCATACATTTACTTGTAACGCTTACATCGCTGCACCAACTTTAGATCTATCTTTTGATTTCACATTTTTATTATCTTTGTTTTTTTCAAATGTGTTTAATGCCATTTTTGTTGTAGAAAACTTTTAGTTTTTTATGGCAAATAATAACATATAAAATAAAAAAAACATTTTAATTTGTGAAAAAACAAAATCAACTAAACATCACTCAACAAAATAAAATCTGCAAATAATTTACAACAATGTCAATTTTAATTTAATAATTATTTCATTTATTCATTCTTGTTTGTTTTTGTTTGTTTGTTTTTCAAAGAGTTTTAATTTATAAAAAAAAGTTGCACTGAAACTCTTAGGGATCCAAAAGGGTCCCACTCATAAAAGTGTTAAAAATAAGTCATACATTTTATATATTTTTTTTTTTATTTGCAACACTTAATTCTCTATAGCAACTTCAGATCTATATATCAATTATAAGGTATTATTTTGTTTTTGTTTGTTTATTTAATGCCCTTTTTGTCATAGAAAACGTTGTTATGGAAGACACAAAATAAGCAATATTTCCCCCAAAAAAATATTTTAGAGTGGAATATTTGATGTGAAATAATTGGAGCCTTCAATCAGTCAATAATTCATAACATTGATTTTGATTCATTATTTTTTGAGCAATGACCGTTTTTTTGTGGTTTTTTTGAAGGACCCCACTCATAAAAGTGTAAAAAATAAGTCATACATTTTATTTATTTGTACTTTTAACGCTTACATCGCTGCACCAACTTTAGATCTATTTTTTAATTGCACATTTTTATTATCTTTGTTTTTTTAAAAGTGTTTAATGTAATTTTTGTTGTAGAAAACTTTTTTTTTATGGCAAATAATAAAATATAAAATAAAAAAATCATTTTAAATTGTGAAAAAACACAAAATGAACTAAACATCACTCAACAAAATAAAATCTGCAAATAATTTACAACAACGTTGATTTTAATTTAATAATTAATTCATTTATTCATTCTTGTTTGTTTTTGTTTGTTTGTTTTTAAAGAGTTTTAATTTATAAAAAGAAGTTGCACTAAAAGTCTTAGGGATCCAAAAGGGTCCCACTCATAAAAGTGTTAAAAATAAGTCATACATTTTATATATTTTTTTTTTATTTGCAACACTTAATTCTCTATAGCAACTTCAGATCTATATATCAATTATAAGGTATTATTTTGTTTTTGTTTGTTTATTTAATGCCCTTTTTGTCATAGAAAACGTTGTTATGGAAGACACAAAATAAGCAATATTTCCCCCCAAAAAATATTTCAGAGTGGAATATTTGATGTGAAGTAATTGGAGCCTTCAATTAGTCAATAATTCATACCAACATTGATTTTGATTCATTATTATTTTTTGAGCAATGAGGTTTTTTTGTGTTTTTTTTTAAGGACTCCACTCATAAGAGTGTTAAAAATAAGTCATACATTTTATTTTATTTTTACTTTTAACGCTTACATCGCTGCACCAACTTTAGATCTATTTTTTGATTTCACATTTTTATTATCTTTGTTTTTTTTAAAGAGTTTAATGTAATTTTTGTTATAGAAAACTTGTTTTTTTATGGCAAAAAATAAAATATAAAATAAAAAAACATTTTAATTTGTGAAAAAACACAAAATCTGCAAATAATTTACAACAACGTTGATTTTAATTTAATAATTAAATTCATTTATTCATTCTTGGTTTTTTTTGTTTTTGTTTTTTGTTTTTTTTAAAGAGTTTTAATTTATAAAAAAAAAAAGTTGCACTAAAACTCTTAGGGATCCAAAAGGGTCCCACTCATAAAAGTGCTAAAAAAAAAATTGTGAATTATGTGCATACTGAGGAAGTTGTTGAGGCTACTTGCTAGCTTTGCGTGTACAAAGTCCATTATGGAATGGCACAACATTTCATGTGAAACTGAAGCACAAACATATTCCTAGCCCCTTCCTGCTCCAACACTGTCTCACCGGTGCTATTATGGAACCGGGTTTGGGTACCCATCCCTTCCTCTAGGTTCCACTACCCGCAGTATGCGGCAATGTTTTATTGTGGCAAGTGAAATCGGTTATGTCCACACTTTTCCTGGAAACTACCACGATTTCTCATGTTGTGGTGTGGCAACAGTGTGTAAGAGGAGTTATTTCTGTACACAGAGCGTCTCAACACATTTATCAGCGCGGCGATCCTCCCTCGCGGCCCACGCTGTGATAGAAAGGTGCGGGAGTGATTGATCAGCGGCACTAATTGGCCAGGCCTTGAAAGGACGTCCGGGCTGAAGGATGTGAAGACGGTGTCGGTTACGTCTTAAAAGACACTCCTGCTGTTAGCATCATACGCTAGCTGGGCTAAAGTATTGGGACATCATCTTCATCATATTTGATCCTTCTTCATCTTGACAAAGCAGGGGTGTCCAAACTTTTCCCGCTGATATTTTTCATTCTTAAAACCAATACAATATATATATATATATATATATATATCACAATGTGTCGGATTTTTTCTTGTAAAATTGGGAACAATTTCTCATATTGTTTCTGTAATATTGCAATATTTTCCCGTAAAATTAGAATTTATTTATGTCAAATGATTACTTTTTAATGCAAAAATGGTGACGTTTGTCATATAAAATTCAGACTTCTATCACAATATTGCCAAATTTTTTTGTTGTTCTTGTAAAATAGCGACATTTTTTTGAGTAAAATTATGACTTTTGTCATAATTCCGATTATTATTATAATATTGCCAACATTTTAACGTTTCCTTATACAATTGTGACTTTTTGTCGAGTAAAATGACGACTCTTTTCATAAAATTGTCAAAATGTTAAGCTTTTCTTGTAAAATTGCGACTGTTATTGAGTAAAATTCCAACTTTAATCATAATATTGCACAAATGTTTGGGTTTTTCTTTTCAAATTTTGACTTGCGTTGAGCAAAATTACGACTTTTATTATAACACTGCCAAAATTCTAAGTTTTTCATGTGAAATTGTGACCTTTTTATTGTGAAATTCCGAGTCATTTTTCACAACAAGCTTTTTTATATTTGCATAGTTTGTATATATTATTAATGTTGTAAATAAAAATCTTTATATATCTAGAAAGGGTGGTCTTAAAGAGGTGGGCTTTTTTCCGAGGTCTCACTAATTATCGCCTTCGCACTCGCCTCGTTGCCGCGCACATTGAGACTTAAACCACGACAGCTACTACTTTTTCATGTCAGCGAGCACGCGCGCGCCCTCGTGCACTCTCAGGTCGGCAAACTAACGGGGGGGGCGTTTATTCTATTTGAGTCTATTTTTAGCAACAAGGCAAGAGATCACATGGCTTTTGGCCCGTGATCAAAATGGTGTGGTCAGCCGTAATTGCACACACACACACACATACACTTACACACACATACACTTACACACATACACACAGCAGCTGGTTGTTGACAGGTCTGATGTGAACGTGGCTCATTAGGTGAGCTGGCTGCTATTTTTAGACACGAGCAGAAACCTGGACACGTTCGGGGGCCACGCTAACGAGATGCATGAGGAACTCAGCGCTCTAAAGCGTCGTGGCGGAGATGGATTTTTTTTTCAGTCTCATCTTAGAATGAAATAAACGTTCACTTTTACACCGAGCCGCCGCTCCAAAACCTTGGTGTCAGGTTCAAACACTGATGACATCTATTAAACAAGACAAGAAGCAAGGAATCAAACAGAGACAGAATTAAATTTTTGCTCAATTGAGGAGAAACGCTTAGACACTGTACCCTTGCACAGTGTCGTCCCACGCTCTGACGAAAGATTGTACACCTCCTCTTTTAATTGGACTTTTCCTGATTACATGGCAACAGCTGTTTCTAAGGGAGGGGGGGTCGTAAACAGCCATCGCCTTTGATTACAAAACAGTTCAAAGAAAAGGTCGTAACACAGTACAAAGAAAAGGTGCCTGGCGCTTGCGTCAGGTCCTGCTTCCTCTCTGCTTTGTAGATCTCGGGTCAAGACAATATCTTCCTGTGGATTACAATACATCTGTCATGTCCGTGTGATCATGTTTTTGTTTTAGTCATGTTCGGTTTTGTTTTTGGACTTTTTGTGCACTTTTGTTTTGTCACCATAGCAACCATTAGTTTTCACCTGTCACGTCACGCACCTGTTTCACATTTTGAGTCACGCACCTGTTTTCGTTAATCATGTCTATAGTATTTAAGTTCATTGTTTTCAGTTTGTCGTTCTGACGACATCCCCACAATTATGCTCTACACACTCTTCATCCTCTTAGATCCTGCTTCATGTCCCATGCCAAAGTAAGTTTTTGTTCCATGTTTATAGTCTTTTTGGTTTCATAGTTTGTTCTCCGCCATTGTGCGCGCTTTTCGTTTGTACTTCTTTTGATAGTTTAAATAAAAATGTACTTACATTCCCGTCTCGCCCGAGCCAACTTTCCGTTGCATCCCGGAAAAGCAAACACCCAGGACCAAGTCATGACAACATCAAGGAAACCGACACCTCCATGTCGCTTCCCATCCTACACAGTGGAGTTATACAAGCCTTTTTGCTTGGTAGGATCAAAGACAGCTTTTGTCCTCTCGCAGGGCGAGATGAACTCAATGTAACACAAAGTTTTGTGATAACTTAGATACAAGTATTCTGACACTTGGGAATATTTGTGAAGGAAAATCATTTATGGAGTCGGACTTTATACAAGAGAATGTAAAAAAAAAACCACAAATGAAACCTATGCTGGTCAAAAGTTTACATACACTTGTAAAGAACATCATGTCATGGCTGTCAGTATTGTTTTAGGCGCAAAGTGTAAAAGCCAGCATGTGTGATGGTATGGGGGTGTATTAGTGCCCAAGACATGGGTAACTTACACATCTGTGAAGGCACCATTAATGCTGGAAGGTACATACAGGTTTTGGAGCAACATATGTTGCCATCCAAGCAACGTTACCATTGACGCCCCTGCTTATTTCAGCAAGACAATGCCAAGCCACGTGTTGCATCAACGTGGCTTCGTAGTAAAATGTTTTTAATTTAATGTATTTTTTTAAAAAGTACCTTATCTTCACCATACCTGGTTGTCCAAATTAGGCATAATAATGTGTTGATTCCACGACTGTATATATCGGTTGATATCGGTATCGGTAATTAAAGAGTTGGACAATATCGGAATATCGGCAAAAAGCCATTATCGGACATCCCTAGTCGTAAACAATTCACAGAAAAGGTCAGTTCAAAAAGAGTTCGGAAAATAGTGGTCCATAAAATAGTTCGAAAAGACATTCGTAAAATACTTCAAAAAGAGTTCGTCTGGAAATTGGGCAGATCCTGCCATCTGTCCGCTTTGAAGTCCTTGGGTTAGAACAATATCTTTCTGTTGATTACCATACATGAAAGAACACAGGAACACCTTCATCTTGCTCCCCCCCCGCCCCCCATAATAATGTGTTGATTCCACGACTGTATATATCGGTTGATAGCGGTATCGGTAATTAAAGAGTTGGACAATATCGGAATATCGGCAAAAAGCCATTATCGGACATCCCTAGTCGTAAACAATTCACAGAAAAGGTCAGTTCAAAAAGAGTTCGTAAAATAGTGGTCCATAAAATAGTTCGAAAAGACATTCGTAAAATACTTCAAAAAGAGTTCGTCTGGAAATTGGGCAGATCCTGCCATCTGTCTGCTTTGAAGTCCTTGTTTTAGAACAATATCTTTCTGTTGATTACCATACATGAAAGAACACAGGAACACCTTCATCTTGCTTCCCCCCCTACCCCCATAATAATGTGTTGATTCCACGACTGTATATATCGGTTGATATCGGTATCGGTAATTAAAGAGTTGGACAATATCGGAATATCGGCAAAAAGCCATTATCGGACATCCCTAGTCGTAAACAATTCACAGAAAAGGTCAGTTCAAAAAGAGTTCGTAAAATAGTGGTCCATAAAATAGTTCGAAAAGACATTCGTAAAATACTTCAAAAAGAGTTCGTCTGGAAATTGGGCAGATCCTGCCATCTGTCCGCTTTGAAGTCCTTGGGTTAGAACAATATCTTTCTGTTGATTACCATACATGAAAGAACACAGGAACACCTTCATCTTGCTTCCCCCCCTACCCCCATAATAATGTGTTGATTCCACGACTGTATATATCGGTTGATATCGGTATCGGTAATTAAAGAGTTGGACAATATCGGAATATCAGCAAAAAGCCATTATCGGACATCCCTAGTCGTAAACAATTCACAGAAAAGGTCAGTTCAAAAAGAGTTCGTAAAATAGTGGTCCATAAAATAGTTCGAAAAGACGTTCGTAA
>NC_084572.2:33851802-33911802 GCF_033978685.3 Nerophis lumbriciformis | reverse complement strand
CAGTTCCCGGTACCTGGAAATCAATACCGGTACCAATTTAATTTACTTTTGTGTGTGTTAATAGATTTTAATTTGTTTTTTATTGCAAGATTTAAAAATCATATAAATATCCAGTTGTTTTGTTATCACATTTCTGAGTCTCAATTACATTCGCAAGACATTAGATGGCAGTAGTGTACAGTTGATGGTGTGTTGGCTATTCAGTTGTCTTTTGTTGCGCCCTAAAACGTGTTCGTACTGTAAGTATTGTACTTATTACGCACAAGGCGATTGTAATGTGCATGCTAGTTGTAGTTTTCATTAACGAATTTGGAGGTGTTGGAAAAAGCCACGAAAAGACACCAATGCTAATCTGTAGCATGTCAATAGCAAATCCAATGTATATTAGCATCAAGCTAGTGCATTTTTTTGGAAAAGTGGAGCCTTACTTACGTTGAAGCGTTTTTGTTTTTTTTACTCAATTTCTTTGTTAGCATTGAAAATCGCAACATTACCTAGAGGTAGTTTGGCTGAGTCGGCTCTCAGTGCTGCTGGAGTGAAATCACGCGCAACCCGGGTACCGTAAACGAATCATAGCACGGTTGGATTTTTATGTGGATCATTGCCAGGTAGATCCTGCATTATTCGGTTGGTGCCAAAAAGTCCCTTTCCCCACAAAAACTTCTTGCAATAAGCATTTTCTTGCCCCTGGAACATTCCGAATGGATGCTGGCAGTTAGTGCCAGGTTCCTGTATAGATGCACTGCAGACCTGCCTCTGAAATGCCCATAAAAAGTGGCACATATTCCAATTGTCTGGTGCAGGTTCAAAAACATAGCAAAGTAGGCAGTCTGCACCAGATAGCAATTGTAGTCTTAGTAGATCACACGCCCACTAATAATATGCACTATTTTATAGTTTGCACTTGGATGTTTTAGTACTGAACACTTGTCTCCGGTTTTGCCGGTTTAGGACAGGACAACTTTGTCAAAAATATGCACACTCAGCAACCGAGTCTTGGTGAAGTTTATTGTTTTGAGACGAAGGCTTTTACTTTGGCGAGGTTAGTTTTGTCAGCAGAACTGCAATAAGCGACTATTTTTTTTAAACATTTTTTTATGCGTACCAACTTAGAGAGCAGGCGTCTCATTTATAAAGTTTGTCGCGCACATAAAAGTTGTGTCAGCAGGGAGGAAATGTGTGTAAGTAACTTTTTTTTACAGTATTTTCCGGAACATTTTTTTAACAAAACATTATTTTCATATATTAGCTACACAGGACTATAAGTCACAGATATATACGTTGTGAAATTAGTTATTTATACAAAAATATTTGGTAAATGTTTATTTACTTACCTTTAACTGTTTCCAAACGGTGTCTGTAACAAGGCAGTAAAACGGCTGATCAAACAAAACAGAAGTCATGGACCGACTGGCTGTGCACAAACAAACTCAATAACTCCAAGGTGACGTTTTGGTGACTTTACAAATCTGGAACAAAACAAGAAAGAATGCCATTGTAAGACAGTTGTAGACGTGTTAGCATATTAGCTAATGCTAACGGCGCCAGCTTGATTACATTACGATGGCACGTACAAAAATATGCATGAGAACACTCCTACAGACATCACACATGGGACGCTTTAGTAAGTAAGGATATCCATCCATTCATAATTTCTACCGTTTGTCCCTCTCGGGGTGGCGGGGGGCGCTGGAGCTTATCTCAGCTGCATTCGGGCGGAAGGCGGGGCACACCCCGGACGAGTCGCCACCTCAACGCATGGGACGGTTTAGTAAGTAAGAATAGTTTTAGTTATATTGTAAAACTTACAAACGTTGCTCGGAGTGATGAATGTACAATCTTTAAGAGTAGAAACGTTATGGACGGTTAGAGGACGGGACGGCACTGGCAGTGAGCAAACTCGACCAAAAGATGGCGCAATAGCCCAAACATTAACACCTTTTTTGTGTCTTTGCTTGTTTTTTTTTTAAACTATATGCATTCTGACAATTCCATAAACAAGCCGCACCGTTTTATAAGCCGCAGGGTTCAAAGCGTAAGAAAAAAAGTAGCGGCTTATAGTCCGTAATTTCCGGTGTATGCGTATAAAAGTTGCGATTTCTACACACTCTCTCGACCAATCATGGAAACATTTTCAGACACATTTTCAAACACACTATGTAACAACCGATATATAACTGATATAAAAATGATTTGTATATGTATTTGTTACATTTAGAGATGTATTCATGTAGTTATATTGTACACGAGGTTTTAATGTATATATTTTGCTGCATACAATTAATTTAGAACATCATTTAATTTGTCATTTTTCAATATATTTAGATTTGGAGAATTCAAACGCTGCATATGCACAATCACTATGTACTCTATATTACTGTTGTGTTTACTATGTAATCTATATTATTATTATTATTAATACCACTCAAATGTTTTTTTTACAAGATAAACAGTCATACAAAAAAAAAAACACATACATTATTGATTGAAATATTTGACGACAAAATAAAATGTATATAATATAAATATAATAATTATATTTGGACATCATTTGGACCGTATGATTGGTCAAATATTGATTGATATGAAATAATAACATTAATGTCATAATTATTTCAATTATTAAATTAATAATAAATAACAATAAAATGTATCTAAATTATGCATTTATGTATACATTTATAATTATTATTTTAATTAAAAAAAGTAGATTGATATTAAATTCTAATTATTATTTTTTAAATACTCTTGTTTCACATGTGATGCTTCACCTCATTACCATATTCATGAGCTAACGAGCATGACCATATATGGATGGTTGTGGGCGGGACTATTCCTGCAGGTGCAGAACTGGTTTACAAGTCATGATGTTTGTGTGTACGTCCTGAACATGTGTCGCCCTGCACTGTAGCCATGGCAACCCAGCCTGGACGTGCCTGGTATAATTCCTCAGCATGTGTTATTTATTATTGGATGTCGTCAAACAGGAAGTAGTCTTTGATCTTCTCACTTGTCTGCCAGCTCGTTAGCAAGATGGACGCTCGTTAGCGCACATGCCTCTTTTATTTCAGCCTGGTTACAAGCACTATGAGAGGAATCAGGTCATGTGATGCAAACACTACTAATACTTCCTCTTTCTCCTTCTTTCTTCCTTTCTTTCTTTTATCCTTCTTTCTTTCTTTCTTTCTTCTCCTTTTTCTTCCTCTTCTCCTTTGTTCTTTCTTTCTTCCTCTTTTTTTCTCCTTCTTCCTCTTCTCCTTCTTTCTTTCTTTCTTTCTTTCTTTCTTTCTTCCTCTTCTCCTTCTTTTTTTCTTCCTCCTCATTCTTCTTCCTCTTCTCCTTTCTTTCTTCCTCTTCTTCCTCCTCCTTCTTCTTTCTCTTCTCCTTCTTTCTTTCTTCCTCTTATTTCTTCTCCTTCTTCTTCCTCTTCTCCTTCTTTCTTTCTTCCTCTTCTCCTTTTTTTCCTCTTCTTCCTCCTCCTTCTTCTTCCTCTTCTCCTTCTTTCTTCTTCTTCTTCCTTTTCTCCTTCTTTCTTTTTTCTTTCTTTCATCTTATTTTTTCTTCTTTCTCTTCTTCTTTCTTTCTCTTCCTTTTTCTCTTTGTTCTTCCTCTTCCTCTTCTTGTTCTTCTTCCTATTCTCCTTTTTTCTTCCTTCCTCTTCTCCTTATTTCTTTCTTCCTCTTCTTTCTTCTCCTTCTTCTTCCTTTCTCCTTCTTTCTTTTTTCTTTCTTTCTTCATCTTATTTTTCTTCTTTCTCTTCTCCTTCTTTCTTTCTCTTCCTTTTTCTCTTTATTCTTCCTCTTCCTCTTCTTGTTCTTCTTCCTATTCTCCTTTTTTCTTCCTTCCTCTTCTTTTTTGTCCTTCCTCTTCTCCTTCTTTCTTCTTTCTTCATCTTCTTTCTTTTTCTTCTTGCTCTTTCCTCTTCTCCTCCTCCTTTCTTCTTCTTCTTCTTCTTCTTCTGTCTTCTTTTTTCCTTCCTCTTTTTTTCTTCTTCTTTTTCTTTGTTCTTTTTTCATCTTCCTTGTTCCTTGTTCCTTCTGTCTTTGTTCATCTTCTTTCTTTTTACGTGTTCTTTCTCCTTCTTTGTCTCTTTTCTTTTAGCCTTCTTCCTTGTCCCTTCTTTTGTCTTTCTTCGATTTTCTTTTTCTTCTTGTTATTTCCTCTTCTTTCTTCTTTTTCTTCCTTTATTCTTCTGTCTTCTTCTTTTTTCCTTCTTCCTTGTTATTTTTTCTTTTTTATTCTTCCTTCTTTCTTTTTTCATCTTAACTTTTCTTCTAGACCTTTCCTTTTCTTTCTACTACTTCTTTTTTCCTTCTTTCTTTTTCTTTTTCCTTCTTTCTACTTTCTTCTTTTTTTTGCTATTTCTTCTATTTTTTCTCGTTTCTCATTTTCTCTTTCTTCTTTTTCTACGTCTTCTCTTTCTATGCTTTCTTTTAAGTCTTTTTCTTTTTCTATTTCTTCTTTTTCCGTCTCTTTCCCTCTTCCTTTTTTTCTTTCTCCTTTTTTTACCCCTTTGTTTTTCTTCTTCTTCTGCAAGATTTTCTTTCTTTTCCCTTTCTTTTTGTCGTCTTTCTCCTCCTTCTTTCTTTCTCTTATTCTTCCTTCTCTTGTTTCTCCTCTTCATCTTTTTTGTTGTTCCTCTCTTTCTTTTTCTTCTTCTACTTCCTTGTCGTCCTCGTTTTTTCTTTTCTCCTCCTCCTTCAGTTCCTTCTCCTCCTCCTCCATCTGCTGAGCTAAAGTGTGAGGAGCAGTGAGTGGTAATTGCACGTCACCAGGTGTGAGTAGACGTTATTGCCCCCTGAGCTGACGAGCTTATTTGAAGATTGCGCGGTTCATTGCAGACGACGGCAGCAGAGACGGAGCGAAGGAGAGAGAGAGAGAGAGAAGTAATATCCTGAAGATCATCTCACTCACTCAGCTAAAGTTAGCCTGATGGAACACTTTTGAAACACCTGACAGCAGACTTCGCTCTTTAACGCTCACAAGTCATGAAGTGTAACTTTGGACCGAGTCCGGGACGTTCACGCTCGCTAGTTTGGAATCAGGCTGTAGAGGTTTCCCTCTTGTGGTGGGTTCTTCTGATGCCGACAGATCTTCTTGACCCCGGTAGACCGTTTGAATCACGTCTTTTATTGCCACACACAAGTCTTGTTTGCTTTTCAGCAATATATATTTTAGGACTTTTCAGTCCGGCGTGTCTCTGCTTTCTGGCTCTGTGCGTGTTTCTCGCTCCGCTCCAAATCCCAACAACGTGTCTCGGTCCGGCTCCTGCTAATAAGGGCGACAGGTGATTAGATAACAAGCCCCAGCTGGGCAATCTACTCACCTGCCGCTGGCTTCGAGGCCGGTCCTTACACACCCCGCTCCGTGGCAGGCCCGCAGACCACGCCCCCCTCCACACAGGCATTGTCGGTGATTGCTTCATTTTATAGTCCATATTAGATTTAGGGTGATGTGAATTCTCCTCGCAGGTTATTCGTAATATCCAACACAATTCATGACATAAAAACAAGAAATGATGAGATTATTGGAGGTTTGGATGTAAACTGGCCAACTTTGCGACTGTTTGTATCGCACATATCACATACTTATCTCACTTTTTTCTTTTTCTTCCTCTTTTTTTTTTTATCACTTCCTCCTTCTTAGGTGTACAAAAACGTCCATGTTGTTTTGTGTGTTAACAGATACAACATCCACTGTGCGGTGCAGTTTTAAACGTGTATGTAGTCTTTTGCTTTTGTTGACGTCAATTTTGGAGGACAACTCCAGAAGATGCCCCGTGGGATAGATGGTGCTCGTCTGTGAATATTTATTCCCGCCGCAACCTTTTGCGTGCGGTCTTCTCGGACAAGACGCCAGCAGCTCTCCGTCTTCTTTTTTGACTTATTTGCATACGCACCTCGCTGCCGACAGCGCTCGGTCACGTCGGCTTTCAGAATCAGGACTTTCCCGCCACATCACATTCCTCCCGCCGCTCGTCAGAGGGCCAGTGCACGCGGAGATGGCGTGCGTTGAGGCTCACGGGTGCGTCAGAAGTTCAGACGTCATTTCGCATTACTATGCCGCTCATGACTGAAAGTATGCAGGATTTACTATCAGATCCTTCCAGTCATCCTTTTTTCTTCCATGAAGCTTGGACGTCCTTTGATGTTTTCTACTGATGGAGAGTCTTCCTGACTTCCTGTCTCCATTGGCCATCTCTTCTTCTTCTTCTTCTCCACCTGACTTCCTGTCTCCATTGTCCGTCTCTTCTTCTTCTTCTTCTTCTTCTTCTTCTTCTTCTTCTTCTTCTTCTTCTTCTTCTTCTTCTTCTTCTTCTTCTTCTTCTTCTTCTTCTTCTCCACCTGACTTCCTGTCTCCACTGACAGTCTCTTTTCTTCTTGACCACGTGACTTCCTGTCTCCATTGTCCGTCTCTTCTTCTTCTTCTTCCCCACCTGACTTCCTGTCTCCATTGTCCTTCTCTCTTCTTCCCCACCTGACTTCCTGTCTCCATTGTCCGTCTCTTCTTCTTCTTCCCCACCTGACTTCCTGTCTCCATTGTCCATCTCTTCTTCTTCTTCTCCACCTGACTTCCTGTCTCCATTGTCCGTCTCTTCTCTTCTTCCCCACCTGACTTCCTGTCTCCATTGGCCATCTCTTCTTCTTCTTCTTCTCCACCTGACTTCCTGTTTCCATTGTCCATCTCTTCTTCTTCTTCTCCACCTGACTTCCTGTCTCCATTGTCTCTCTTCTCTTCTTCTCCACCTGACTTCCTGTCTCCATTGTCCGTCTCTTCTTCTTTTTCTTCTCCACCTGACTTCCTGTTTTAATTGGCCATCTCTTCTTCTTCTTCTTCTTCTCCACCTGACTTCCTGTCTCCATTGGCCATCTCTTCTTCTTCTTCTCCACCTGACTTCCTGTCTCCATTATCCGTCTTTTCTCTTTTTCTCCACCTGACTTCCTGTCTCTATTGTGCATCTCTTCTCTTCTCTTCTTCTCCACCTGACTTCCTGTCTCTATTGTGCATCTCTTCTCTTCTCTTCTTCTCCACCTGACTTCCTGTCTCCATTGTCTCTCTTCTCTTCTTCTCCACCTGACTTCCTGTCTCCATTGTCCGTCTCTTCTTCTTCTTCTCCACCTGACTTCCTGTCTCCATTGTCCGTCTCTTCTTCTTCTTCTTCTCCACCTGACTTCCTGTCTCCATTGTCCATCTCTTCTCTTCTCTTCTTCTCCACCTGACTTCCTGTCTCCATTCTCAGTCTCTTCTCTTCTTCTCCACCTGACTTCCTGTCTCCATTGTCCGTCTCTTCTTCTTCTCCACCTGACTTCCTGTCTCCATTGTCCGTCTCTTCTTCTTCTTCCCCACCTGACTTCCTGTCTCCATTGGCCATCTCTTCTTCTTCTTCTTCTCCACCTGACTTCCTGTCTCCATTATCCGTCTTTTCTCTTTTTCTCCACCTGACTTCCTGTCTCTATTGTCCATCTCTTCTCTTCTCTTCTTCTCCACCTGACTTCCTGTCTCCATTGTCCGTCTCTTCTTCTTCTTCTCCACCTGACTTCCTGTCTCCATTGTCCGTCTCTTCTTCTTCTTCCCCACCTGACTTCCTGTCTCTATTGTCCATCTCTTCTCTTCTCTTCTTCTCCACCTGACTTCCTGTCTCCATTGTCCATCTCTTCTCTTCTCTTCTTCTCCACCTGACTTCCTGTCTCCATTGTCCATCTCTTCTCTTCTCTTCTTCTCCACCTGACTTCCTGTTTCCATTGTCCATCTCTTCTTCTTCTTCTCCACCTGACTTCCTGTCTCAATTGTCCGTCTCTTCTTCTCCACCTGACTTCCTGTCTCCATTGTCTCTCTTCTCTTCTTCTCCACCTGACTTCCTGTCTCCATTGTCCGTCTCTTCTTCTTTTTCTTCTCCACCTGACTTCCTGTTTTAATTGGCCATCTCTTCTTCTTCTTCTTCTCCACCTGACTTCCTGTCTCCATTGGCCATCTCTTCTTCTTCTTCTTCTCCACCTGACTTCCTGTCTCCATTATCCGTCTTTTCTCTTTTTCTCCACCTGACTTCCTGTCTCTATTGTCCATCTCTTCTCTTCTCTTCTTCTCCACCTGACTTCCTGTCTCCATTGTCCGTCTCTTCTTCTTCTTCTCCACCTGACTTCCTGTCTCCATTGTCCGTCTCTTCTTCTTCTTCCCCACCTGACTTCCTGTCTCCATTGTCCGTCTCTTCTTCTTTTTCTTCTCCACCTGACTTCCTGTTTTAATTGGCCATCTCTTCTTCTTCTTCTTCTCCACCTGACTTCCTGTCTCCATTATCCGTCTTTTCTCTTTTTCTCCACCTGACTTCCTGTCTCTATTGTCCATCTCTTCTCTTCTCTTCTTCTCCACCTGACTTCCTGTCTCCATTGTCCGTCTCTTCTTCTTCTTCTCCACCTGACTTCCTGTCTCCATTGTCCGTCTCTTCTTCTTCTTCCCCACCTGACTTCCTGTCTCTATTGTCCATCTCTTCTCTTCTCTTCTTCTCCACCTGACTTCCTGTCTCCATTGTCCGTCTCTTCTTCTTCTTCCTCACCTGACTTCCTGTCTCCATTGTCCGTCTCTTCTTCTTCTTCCCCACCTGACTTCCTGTCTCCATTGTCAGTCTCTTCTCTTCTTTTCCACCTGACTTCCTGTCTCCATTGTCCGTCTCTTCTTCTTCTTCCTCACCTGACTTCCTGTCTCCATTGTCCGTCTCTTCTTCTTCTTCCCCACCTGACTTCCTGTCTCCATTGTCAGTCTCTTCTTCTTCTTCCCCACCTGACTTCCTGTCTCCATTGTCCGTCTCTTCTTCTTCTTCCTCACCTGACTTCCTGTCTCCATTGTCCGTCTCTTCTTCTTCTTCCCCACCTGACTTCCTGTCTCCATTGTCAGTCTCTTCTCTTCTTTTCCACCTGACTACCTGTTTCCAATGTCCGTCTCTTCTCTTCTTCTCCACCTGACTTCCTGTCTCCATTGTCCATCTATTCTCTTCTCCTCCTTAGTCTGCGCTCTACTCCTGGTGTCATTCCTGCTACACAGTACAGCCGAATGTCGAAAAATAATCAATCAACAAAGTACTTTATCTTTTCTTGGTGTGTTCGTTATCCGTTGTGGTGAAGAAGGAGCTGAGCCGGAAGGCAAAGCTCTCAATTTACCGGTCGATCCACGTTCCCATCCTCACCTATGGTCATGAGCTTTGGGTTATGACCGAAAGGACAAGATCACGGGTACAAGCGGCCGAAATGAGTTTCCTCCGCCGGGTGGCAGGGCTCTCCCTTAGAGATAGGGTGAGAAGCTCTGTCATCCGCGGGGAGCTCAAAGTAAAGCCGCTGCTCCTCCACATGGAGAGGAGCCAGATGAGGTGGTTCGGGCATCTGGTCAGGATGCTACCAGGGCACGTCCGACCGGTAGGAGGCCACGGGGAAGACCCAGGACACGCTGGGAAGACTATGTCTCCCGGCTGGCCTGGGAACGCCTCGGGATCCCCCGGGAGGAGCTGGATGAAGTGGCTGGGGAGAGGGAAGTCCGGGCTTCCCTGCTTAGGTTGCTGCCCCAAACACACAAATGTTTATTTTATTGAAATAACTTCTGAGTAAAAAAAAAATATATATATATATATATATTTCAATCTTGTGCATCAGCTTTACATCTGAGCAAGAAATGAAAAACAAACTTTGTTGACCTCGATGTAAAACTGGAGGAGAAAATGGTTTTCCGTTGTGGTTTCAAAAGTGGAAATATTTGCTGATTGCAGCCTGCTGAACCCGCAATGAAGTGATAACATCGAGCACGCTGGTTCTGAACCTCAAACTCTCTCTCGTTACAACACACCGAGTCAGAGGAGCTGTAGATGTCGATAACTTTGTGACCACGTCCTAAAATATATTATATTATAGTCCGGGGAATGTGCTGAGGTGACATGAAAGACTGCAGAGTTGAGAATAAATGGTTCATATATTGAGGAATTTCCTCATTTACCGTATATTCCGGACTATTGAGCCGCAGATATATATACGTTAAGAAAATTACCGTATTTTTCGGAGTATAAGTCGCACCGGAGTATAAGTCGCACCTGCCAATAATAAAGAAGGAAAAAAACATATATAAATCGCACTGGAGCCCGGCCAAACTATGAAAAAACTGCGACTTATAGTCCGAAAAATACGGTAGTTATTGACACAGAAATATTTTTGACATTTTTATTTGCATACCATAACTGTTTCCAACCAGTGTCTGTGACACGGCAGTAAAACGGCTGATCAAACAAAACAGAAGTCATCGTCATGGACCCACTGGCTGCGAACGCTCGCTCTCCAATCAGCTAAACAGACTCAATAACTCCACGGTGACATTTTGGTGGATTTACTGAGGAATTTGTGAAACAATACAAAAAGAAAACCATCGCAAGTTAATCATACTAACACAGACACTCGTAAGCAATGTTAGCATATTAGCTAATGCTAACAACGCTGACGTCATGTACAAATGTGCATGAAAACACTTCGACAGACATCACACGTGACGGTTTATTCATCCCATCCATTTTCTACCGCTTGTCCCGTTAGGGGTCGTGGGGCGTTCTGGAGCCTAGCTCAGCTGCATTCGGGCGGAAGGCGGGATACACCTTGGACAAGTCGGTTTAGTAAGTATGAATTGTTTTAGTCGTATTGTAAAACTTATAAACGTGGCTAAATCTTTTTGGATTGCCAGCTTTGCACAGACAAAGAAAAATACCACTTCGGCACAATTGATAATAACTATAGCAACAGCCCTTAAGCATAAGAGTTGTGTGATAATATATACATAATTATTTTAACACTTGGAGGGATGAATGGAGAATCCATCTGAGTCGAAACGCTATGGACGACAGGAAGACGGAACAGCACTTCTACTTCCGGTTAAAAGCTCTAAACAGAAGGGCAGCGCAACACCCGCAGTGAGCGAACTCGTCGAAAAGATTTTCCACTATGTAAAGCACTTTGAGTCTCATTTGACAATTCATGTCACATCACACATGGGACGGTTTAGTACGTATGAATTGTTTTAGTTATATTGTAAAACTTACAAACGTTGCTCGCCGTGATGAATGGAGAATCCATACGAGTAGAAACGCTATGGACGGCGAGAACACTGAACTGCACGCCGGTATTAAAAAAAAAAACACTAGTGATAAATGGAAGGACACTAATGCACAGGCTAAGAGCAAATTTAAACACCCTCTGTGGAGGGGGGCGTGGCCTGCGCACCTGCAGCGAAACGGTGTGTGCCAGGACCGGCTTCGAGATCAGCGACAGGTGCGTAGATGGCCCACCTGGGCCTGATTATCTAATCACCTGTCGCTCTGTTAAAAGGCAGCGGAGAGTTGGTGGTGGAGCACGAGCGAGAGCCGTCGGGGGGTCGTCCTCCCCCGCCTCTGGTGGTCCGGCCATGTTGGGCGCCAAATTATAGAGGACTCTTTCCTCCGGGTTCCTCGGACCACCAATCACCGACATGACAGACTCTTCCAGGTTTACAAGAATGTTTTATTTTTCAATAATTCGTCTCTTTTTGCGCTTTTCAGCAATTGTCTGTCCGTCTGTCAGTCTCGCTCTCGCTCGTGCTCCACCACCAACTCTCCTCTCCTCCCCCGGCTGCTGCCTTTTAACAGAGCGACAGGTGATTAGATAATCAGGCCATCGACGCAACTGTCGCTGATCTCGAAGCCGGTCCTGGCACACCCCGCTTCGCTGCAGGGTCCGCAGGCCACGCCCCCCTCCACACCCTCTTATGTGTTTTTGCCTGTTTTTTTTTCATGAAATAATTTATATTAGACTTAGACAAACTTTATTGATCCACAAGATCCACACAGTAGCTCAGTTACAAAGGATGGAAAGGATAATGCACACAAGGGCACAAAAGAGGTCGAAAACAAAAGGTATTAAGTAGACGAAAAATGTACTATAGTAGTAATATGAAATATAACATATTGTATATAACGTGTATATATATATATATATATATATATATTATTACTGTTAACAAAGAAAAATCCATAAATTAGCCGCTCCGTTTTTTGTTCATCGACATCAAAAGTTCCCAGTTCTGTAAAGCTGTTTGGGCTTCTAGTGCACTCAGCGCTGCACTACTACGGTAAAAAGCTCCGCATGCACAGTGAAGGACGCGTCGGATTCATGACTCGGAAAGTGTCAGCTGACACCAGCGATAAGCTCGGCGACACGCGACGGAGACGGAGGACGCCCAGAGGCGTTAGTCACAGACGGGATGCTGCAGTGGGGAGGACTCGCATGGTTCTCCATCCCTCCCCACACACACACACACACACATTTGTGTATTTCTTACTTTATTGAGACCCATGAAAAATGCCTCTCTTTAGGACCACCCTTTCTAGATATATAAAGAAGTGTATTTACAACATTAATAATACATACAAACTATGCAAATATAAAAAAGCTTGTTGTGAAAAATGAGTTGGAATTTCACAAGAAAAAGGTCACAATTTCACAAGAAAAACGTACAATTTTGGCAGTGTTATAATAAAAGTCGTATTTACAACATTAAAAATATATACAAACTATGCAAATATAAAAAAGCTTGTTGTGAAAAATGAGTTGGAATTTCACAAGAAAAAGGTCACAATTTCACAAGAAAAACTTGGAATTTTGGCAGTGTTATAATAAAAGTCGTAATTTTGCTTAACGTAAGTCAAAATTTGACAAGAAAAACCCGGACATTTGTGCAATATTATGATAAAAGTTGGAATTTTACTCAATAACAGTCGCAATTTTACAAGAAAAGCTTAACATTTTGACAATTTTATGAAAAGAGTCGTAATTTTACTCGACAATAGTCACAATTGTATAAGGAAACTTTAACATTTCGGCATTATTATAATAATAATCGGAATTTTACTCGGTAAAATGATGACTTTTGTCATCATTTTACTCAAAAAAAATTAGCTATTTTACAAGAACAACAAAAAAATTTGCAATATTCTGATAAGTCAGAATTTTATATGACAAATGTCACCATTTTGCATTAAAAAGTAATCATTTGACATAAAAAAGTAATAATTTTACGAGAACATATTGCAATATTACAGAAACAAAAAGCATATGAGAAATTGTTCCCAATTTTACAAGCAAAAACTTGACACATTGTGAGAAAAAGACTGTTTTTAGTAAAAAAAAAAAAAAAATGCAAATGTTCATTATTTACTTCGTTATTACAGTATGTCTCTAAATACATATTTATTTTATTGTTTTTATTACTTTTTGCTAAAGGGGGCGCATTTCAATGTCTTACACACACTTGTTATTACATATGTTGGCCATAGGGGGAGCACTTCAAATTTTTACACACATTTGTTATTATTACTTGTCATATGTTGACCAGAGGGGGAGCACTTTTAAAACCGACACACGGTCAATTTGAAAAATCCGTCCTTTTTGGGACCACCCTAATGTTGATAGATTTCACCACCAGGGAGCAAATGAGACATTCTCTATTAGATGCAATGGTTTTCCGTATTGAGACCATGATTTATGTCCTAACTTGTTCACACCTCCTCATATGGAAGCTACTTTTCCTTGTTGATGTCTCAAGAAGGATAAAAATACAAGAACACACATACACCCTTATTCTTGTATTTCTGACCTTCTTGAGACCTCTGAAAAATGCCTACCTCTTTAGGACCAGCCTTTCTAGATATATAAAGATGTGTATTTACAACATTAATAATATATACAAACTATGCAAATATAAACAAGCTTATTGTGAAAAATGAGTTGGAATTTCACAAGAAAAACTTAGAATTTTGGCAGTGTTATAATAAAAGTCGTAATTTTGCTTAACGCAAGTCAAAATTTGACAAGAAAAACCCGAACATTTGTGCAATATTATGATAAAAGTTGGAATTTTACTCAATAACAGTCGCAATTTTTTACAAGAAAAGCTTAACATTTTGCCAATTTTATGAAAAAAGACGTAATTTTACTCGACAATAGTCACAATTGTATAAGGAAACTTTAACATTTTGGCAATATTATACTAACAATCGGAATTTTACTCGGTAAAATGATGACAAAAGTCATCATTTTACTCAAAAAAAATTTGCTATTTTACAAGAACAACAAAAACATTTGCAATATTCTGATAAGTCAGAATTTTATATGACAAATGTCACCATTTTACATTAAAAAGTAATCATTTGACATAAACAAGTAATAATTTTACGAGAACATATTGCAATATTACAGAAACAGAAAGAATATGAGAAATTGTTCCAAATTTTACAAGAAAAAACTTGACACATTGTGAGAAAAAGACTGTTTTTAGTAAAAAAAAAAATGTAAATGTTCATTTTTTACTTCGTTATTACAGTATGTCTCTATATACATATTTATTTTATTGTTTTTATTAATTTTTGCTAAAGGGGGCACATTTCAATGTCTTACACACATTTGTTATTACATATGTTGGCCATAGGGGGAGCATTTCAAATTTTTACATACACTTGTTATTATTACTTGTCATATGTTGACCAGAGGGGGAGCACTTTTAAAACCGACACACGGTCAATTTGAAAAATGTGTCCTTTTTGGGACCACCCTAATGTTGATAGATTTCACCACCAGGGAGCAAATGAGACATTCTCTATTAGATGCAATGGTTTTCCGTATTGAGACCATGATTTATGTCCTAACTTGTTCACACCTCCTCATATGGAAGCTACTTTTCCTTGTTGATGTCTCAAGAAGGATAAAAATGCAAGAACACACATGCACCCTTATTCTTGTATTTCTGACCTTCTTGAGACCTCTGAAAAATGCCTACCTCTTTAGGACCACCCTTTCAAGATATATAAAGAAGTGTATTTACAACATTAATAATATATACAAACTATGCAAATATAAACAAGCTTATTGTGAAAAATGAGTTGGAATTTCACAAGAAAAACTTAGAATTTTGGCAGTGTTATAATAAAAGTCGTAATTTTGCTTAACGCAAGTCAGAATTTGACAAGAAAAACCCGAACATTTGCGCAATATTATGATAAAAGTTGGAATTTTACTCAATAACAGTCGCAATTTTTTACAAGAAAAGCTTAACATTTTGACAATTTTATGAAAAAAGACGTAATTTTACTCGACAATAGTCACAATTGTATAAGGAAACTTTAACATTTTGGCAATATTATACTAACAATCGGAATTTTACTCGGTAAAATGATGACAAAAGTCATCATTTTACTCAAAAAAAATTTGCTATTTTACAAGAACAACAAAAAATTTTGCAATATTCTGATAAGTCAGAATTTTATATGACAAATGTCACCATTTTGCATTAAAAAGTAATCATTTGACATAAAAAAGTAATAATTTTACGAGAACATATTGCAATATTATAGGAACAGAAAGAATATGAGAAATTGTTCCCAATTTTACAAGCAAAAACTTCACACAATGTGAGAAAAAGACTGTTTTTAGTAATTTAAAAAAATGTAAATGTTCATTATTTACTTCGTTATTACAGTATGTCTCTAAATACATATTTATTTATTTGTTTTTGTTAATTTTTGCTAAAGGGGGCACATTTCAATGTCTTACACACACTTGTTATTACATATGTTGGCCATAGGGGGAGCATTTCAATTTTTTACATACACTTGTTATTATTACTTGTCATATATTGACCAGAGGGGGAGCACTTTTAAAACCGACACACAGTTAATTTGAAAAATCCGTCCTTTTTGGGACCACCCTAATGTTGATAGATTTCACCACCAGGGAGCAAATGAGACATTCTCTATTAGATGCAATGGTTTTCCGTATTGAGACCATGATTTATGTCCTAACTTGTTCACACCTCCTCATATGGAAGCTACTTTTCTTTGTTTATGTCTCAAGAAGGGTAGAAATACACACACACATTCTTGTATTCCTGACCTTCTTGAGACCTCTGAAAAATGCCTACCTCTTTAGGACCACCCTTTCTAGATATATAAAGATTTGTATTTACAACATTAATAATATATACAAACTATGCAAATATAAAAAAAGGTAAGCTTTTAGTTTTGTTTTTGTTTTTTATTGTCTGTAATTGCTTTTTAATCTTCATTATTTACTTCAAGTTATTACAGTATGTCTCTATGTACTTTTTTTATAATTTATTTATTTAATTAGATTTGGTACTTTTCCTTTTTGGTGTCTCAAGAAGGATAGAAATACAAGAACACACACACACACACACACACACACACGCTAATGCACAAAATCAATCAGCTCAGTCCGACGCCAAACAAATTCTTCATCCTGCTTTGTAATTGGCCAACAAGGAAGTGCTCTCCTCCTGGAGGAGGTGTTGTCCTAATTAGCTTGATAGCTAAATCCAAAACAACACTTCACTCCGACATAATTAGTACAAATCTCCCAAACATGCCAGAAAATGGGATGAAGACGGGAAGAGAGGGGTTCCCCGACTCCTTCAAAAGCCGACGGGTGTCCCTAAAAAAGAAGTGTCAATGCTTGCAACCTTTTCTGTGCCCACTGCACGTCTCATGAAACACCATTAAGGGATCTTTGAAGGAGTGTGGTGCGGAACAACAAGAAGCCATCGTCTCACAAATGGGTCACATATATATATATATATATATATATATATATATATATATTTATATTTCCCCCGCGACCCGACCTCGGATAAGCGGAAGAAGATGGATGGATATATATATATATATATATATATATATATATATATATATATATATATATATATATATATATATATATATATATATATATATATACAGGTAAAAGCCAGTAAATTAGAATATTTTGAAAAACTTGATTTATTTCAGTAATTGCATTCAAAAGGTGTAACTTGTACATTATATTTATTCATTGCACACAGACTGATGCATTCAAATGTTTATTTCATTTAATTTTGATGATTTGAAGTGGCAACAAATGAAAATCCAAAATTCCGTGTGTCACAAAATTAGAATATTACTTAAGGCTAATACAAAAAAGGGATTTTTAGAAATGTTGGCCAACTGAAAAGCATGAAAATGAAAAATATGAGCATGTACAATACTCAATACTTGGTTGGAGCTCCTTTTGCCTCAATTACTGCGTTAATGCGGCGTGGCATGGAGTCGATGAGTTTCTGGCGCTGCTCAGGTGTTATGAGAGCCCAGGTTGCTCTGATAGTGGCCTTCAACTCTTCTGCGTTTTTGGGTCTGGCATTCTGCATCTTCCCTTTCACAATACCCCACAGATTTTCTATGGGGCTAAGGTCAGGGGAGTTGGCGGGCCAATTTAGAACAGAAATACCATGGTCCGTAAACCAGGCACGGGTAGATTTTGCGCTGTGTGCAGGCGCCAAGTCCTGTTGGAACTTGAAATCTCCATCTCCATAGAGCAGGTCAGCAGCAGGAAGCATGAAGTGCTCTAAAACTTGCTGGTAGACGGCTGCGTTGACCCTGGATCTCAGGAAACAGAGTGGACCGACACCATCAGATGACATGGCACCCCAAACCATCACCCAACCATGCAAATAGAAATACCATGGTCCGTAAACCAGGCACGGGTAGATTTTGCGCTGTGTCACCCAACCATGCAAATTTTGCATTTCCTTTGGAAATCGAGGTCCCAGAGTCTGGAGGAAGACAGGAGAGGCACAGGATCCACGTTGCCTGAAGCCTAGTGTAAAGTTTCCACCATCAGTGATTGTTTGGGGTGCCATGTCATCTGCTGGTGTCGGTCCACTCTGTTTCCTGAGATCCAGGGTCAACGCAGCCGTCTACCAGCAAGTTTTAGAGCACTTCATGCTTCCTGCTGCTGACCTGCTCTATGGAGATGGAGATTTCAAGTTCCAACAGGACTTGGCGCCTGCACACAGCGCAAAATCTACCCGTGCCTGGTTTACGGACCATGGTATTTCTGTTCTAAATTGGCCCACCAATTCCCCTGACCTTAGCCCCATAGAAAATCTGTGGGGTATTGTGAAAAGGAAGATGCAGAATGCCAGACCCAAAAACGCAGAAGAGTTGAAGGCCACTATCAGAGCAACCTGGGCTCTCATAACACCTGAGCAGTGCCAGAAACTCATCGACTCCATGCCACGCCGCATTAACGCAGTAATTGAGGCAAAAGGAGCTCCAACCAAGTATTGAGTATTGTACATGCTCATATTTTTCATTTTCATACTTTTCAGTTGGCCAACATTTCTAAAAATCCCTTTTTTGTATTAGCCTTAAGTAATATTCTAATTTTGTGACACACGGAATTTTGGATTTTCATTTGTTGCCACTTCAAATCATCAAAATTAAATGAAATAAACATTTGAATGCATCAGTCTGTGTGCAATGAATAAATATAATGTACAAGTTACACCTTTTGAATGCAATTACTGAAATAAATCAAGTTTTTCAAAATATTCTAATTTACTGGCTTTTACCTGTATATACATACACACATATATATGTGACATGACATATATAAGACATATTCCTATTGTAATTATTTATGTATATATCAATATATATATATACATATACATGTATATATATACATACATACATACATATATACATATGTGTATGTATGTATACATACACACATATGTTGTGTATATATATATATGAGTGACATGACATATATATAAGACATATTTTTATTGTAATTATTTATGTATATATCTATTCTATTTTTTGTAATATATATGTGTATATATATATATATATGTTTATATATATATATATATGTGTATATACACACACATACTGTATATACATATTAAATTTCGTTGTACTTGTGCATTTATATATATATATATATATATATATATATATATATATATATATACAATTTGTTTGTATGAGTCCATGGCATGTATAAGACATATGTGTTGTATTTATTTACGTATATATCTACTTGAGGACTCATATATTTGTATTACATATATTATATTTTAATACAAATTATATTATAATATTATAATATACATATATTAGAATATTTGTATTATATATATTATAATTATATGATAATATTATTTTAATATATATATTATGTGTGTTTATATATATATATATATATATATATATATATATATATATATATATATATATATATATATATAATGTATACACACACACACAAACATATTGTGTGTATATGTGTCCATGACATATATAAGACATATTTTGATTGTATTTATTTATGTATATATCTATTAGAGGACTCGTATATTTTGTATTATGTATATAATATTATAATAAAAATAACAATAATTTTATATAAATATTAGAATATATGTATTATACACATTTAATTATATGATATGATTTTAATATATATATATTATATATTTGTATATATGTATGTATATATACACATATAAATGTATGTATTTAAATATATATATATATATATATATATATATATATATATATATATATATATATATGTGTGTGTATATATATATATATTGTACAAAAAATACCTGTAATTTGCTAAAGAAAAGCATGTTAACAGTTAGCACGGCTGAAGTATTGAAATATTTGAGTATACCTGCCAAATTACGTTTCGAAGTTTGCATGTTGACCATTAGCATGAGTAAAGTAACAAAATATACATTTCTGAGGTGTACACCTGTAAAATTAGCCCCCCCAAAAAATGCTGTCAGGCGGATGTTAGAATGCTAACGTGCTAACAGTTAGCATGCGTCACTCAAAATGAGCTAAAAAGCTAGAACGTTAATATTAGCATGTTAGCATGCTAGCAATTGACTCACGTATTCTGACTTTGGACACGTTCCAATCTGTCGACAACACTAAAACCTTTGGGTGTTGCGGAAAAGTGGAGTCTCCGCGAAAATCGTGTATTTTGACAAATGAAATCTAGATAGCGTAACGTAGTGAATAAGTGAAAAGTTTTGACGTATCAAATTATTTACATTATAGGTTTAAAGATGTGGAAAAAGACGAGGAAAAAGTAAATGGAAAATGGTGTAGAATACTGAATATTGTTATTATTGTTGGGAATAAGTGGTGTCTTATTACATGTGGAGGTGCATATTTTGTAGCTGCAAATGCAGAACATGTTTCCTTCTAGAACTGCTTTGCAGCTCCAGCGTTGTGGGAGACAATTAGTGAAAGTGCAGCAGAATGTTCTTTAAAGTAAATCTATGTTGACATTTTGCTGGCTGCCATTTTGTCTCGTGTCATCGGGAGTCCGGTGTGATGTTTCACACTGAATACCAGAGAGGAAGGAAGAAGATGATAGCTTGATTCAACATCAAGCTATTTTATTAACACTAGCGTAGCTATGTGAGCTACATGCTAGCATTACATTTTAACATCAAGCTATGTTACTAAAACTAGCGTAGCTATGTGAGGAACATGCTAGCATTACATTTTAACATCAAGCTATGTTACTAAAACTAGCGTAGCTATGTGAGCTACATGCTAGCATTACATTTTAACGTCAAACTATGTTATTAAAACTACCGTAGCTATGTGAGCTACATGCTAGCATTACATTTCAACATCAAGCTATGTTAGTAAAACTAGCGTAGCTATGTGAGCTACATGCTAGCATTACATTTTAACGTCAAACTATGTTATTAAAACTAGCGTAGCTATGTGAGATACATGCTAGCATTACATTTTAACGTCAAACTATGTTATTAAAACTAGCGTAGCTATGTGAGCTACATGCTAGTATTATATTTTAACGTCAAACTATGTTATCAAAACTAGCGTAGCTATGCGAGCAACATGCTAGCATTACATTTTTAAGTCAAACTGTTATTAAAACTAGCGTAGCTATGTGAGCTACATGCTAGCATTACATTTTAAAGTCAAACTATGTTATTAAAACTAGCGTAGCTATGTGAGCTACATGCTAGCATTACATTTTAACATCAAGCTATGTTACTAAAACTAGCGTAGCTATGTGAGCTACATGCTAGCATTACATTTTAACGTCAAACTATGTTATTAAAACTAGCGTAGCTATGTGAGCTACATGCTACTATTACATTTTAACATCAAGCTATGTTACTAAAACTAGCGTAGCTATGTGAGCTACATGCTAGTATTACAATTCAACATCAAGCTCTGTTATTACAACTAGCGTAGCTATGTATGCTACATGCTACTATTACATTTTAACATCAAGCTATGTTACTAAAACTAGCCTAGCTATGTGAGGAACATGCTAGCATTACATTTTAACATCAAGCTATGTTACTAAAACTAGCCTAGCTATGTGAGCAACATGCTAGCATTACATTTTAACATCAAGCTATGTTACTAAAACTAGCCTAGCTATGTGAGCAACATGCTAGCATTACATTTTAACATCAAACTATGTTATTAAAACTAGCGTAGCTATGTGAGCTACATGCTAGTATTACAATTCAACATCAAGCTACGTTATTAAAACTAACCTAACTATGTGAGCTACATGCTAGCAATACATTTTAACATGAAGCTATGTTCCTAAAACTAGCGTAGCTATGTGAGCTACATGCTAGCATTACATTTCAACATCAAGCTATGTTATTAAAACTAGCGTAGCTATGTGAGCTACATGCTAGCATTACATTTTAACGTCAAACTATGTTATTAAAACTAGCGTAGCTATGTGAGCTACATGCTAGTATTATATTTTAACGTCAAACTATGTTATCAAAACTAGCGTAGCTATGCGAGCAACATGCTAGCATTACATTTTAAAGTCAAACTGTTATTAAAACTAGCGTAGCTATGTGAGCAACATGCTAGTATTACAATTCAACATCAAGCTATGTTATTAAAACTAGCGTAGCTATGTGAGCTACATGCTAGCATTACATTTTAACGTCAAACTATGTTATTAAAACTAGCGAAGCTATGTGAGCTACATGCTACTATTACATTTTAACATCAAGCTATGTTACTAAAACTAGCCTAGCTATGTGAGGAACATGCTAGCATTACATTTTAACATCAAGCTATGTTAATAAAACTAGCCTAGCTATGTGAGGAACATGCTAGCATTACATTTTAACATCAAGCTATGTTACTAAAACTAGCCTAGCTATGTGAGCAACATGCTAGCATTACATTTTAACATCAAGCTATGTTACTAAAACTAGCCTAGCTATGTGAGGAACATGCTAGCATTACATTTTAACATCAAGCTATGTTACTAAAACTAGTCTAGCTATGTGAGGAACATGCTAGCATTACATTTTAACGTCAAGCTATGTTATTAAAACTAGCGTAGCTATGTGAGCTACATGCTAGCATTACATTTTAACATCAAGCTATGTTACTAAAACTAGCGTAGCTATGTGAGCAACATGCTAGCATTACATTTCAACGTCTAGCTATGTTATTAAAACTAGCGTAGCTATGTGAGCAACATGCTAGCATTACATTTTAACGTCAAACTATGTTATCAAAACTAGCGTAGCTATGCGAGCAACATGCTAGCATTACATTTTAAAGTCAAACTGTTATTAAAACTAGCGTAGCTATGTGAGCTACATGCTAGCATTACATTTTAACATCAAACTATGTTACTAAAACTAGCGCAGCTATGTGAGCAACATGCTACTATTACATTTTAACATCAAGCTATGTTATTAAAACTAGCGTAGCTATGTGAGCAACATGCTGGCATTACATTTCAACATCAAGCTATGTTATTAAAACTAGCGTAGCTATGTGAGCTACATGCTAGCATTACATTTTAACATCAAGCTATGTTACTAAAACTAGCATAGCTATGTGAACTACATGCTAGCATTACATTTTAAAGTCAAACTATGTTATTAAAACTAGCGTAGCTATGTGAGCTACATGCTAGTATTACATTTTAACGTCAAACTATGTTATTAAAACTAGCGTAGCTATGTGAGCTACATGCTACTATTACATTTTAACATCAAGCTATGTTACTAAAACTAGCGTAGCTATGTGAGCTACATGCTAGTATTACAATTCAACATCAAGCTATGTTATTACAACTAGCGTAGCTATGTGAGCTACATGCTAGTATTACAATTCAACATCAAGCTATGTTATTACAACTAGCGTAGCTATGTATGCTACATGCTACTATTACATTTTAACATCAAGCTATGTTACTAAAACTAGCATAGCTATGTGAACTACATGCTAGCATTACATTTTAAAGTCAAATTATGTTATTAAAACTAGCGTAGCTATGTGAGCTACATGCTAGTATTACATTTTAACGTCAAACTATGTTATTAAAACTAGCGTAGCTATGTGAGCAACATGCTGGCATTACATTTCAACGTCTAGCTATGTTATTAAAACTAGTGTAGCTATGTGAGCTACATGCTAGCATTACATTTTAACATCAAGCTATGTTAGTACAACTAGCGTAGCTATGTGAGCTACATGCTAGCAATACATTTTAACATGAAGCTATGTTCCTAAAACTAGCGTAGCTATGTGAGCTACATGCTAGCATTACATTTTAACGTCAAACTATGTTATTAAAACTAGCGTAGCTATGTGAGCAACATGCTGGCATTACATTTCAACGTCTAGCTATGTTATTAAAACTAGCGTAGCTATGTGAGCTACATGCTAGCATTACATTTTAACATCAAGCTATGTTAGTACAACTAGCGTAGCTATGTGAGCTACATGCTAGCAATACATTTTAACATGAAGCTATGTTCCTAAAACTAGCGTAGCTATGTGAGCAACATGCTAGCATTACATTTCAACGTCTAGCTATGTTATTAAAACTAGCGTAGCTATGTGAGCTACATGCTAGCAATACATTTTAACATGAAGCTATGTTCCTAAAACTAGCGTAGCTATGTGAGCTACATGCTAGCATTACATTTTAACGTCAAACTATGTTATTAAAACTAGCGTAGCTATGTGAGCTACATGCTAGCATTACATTTTAACGTCAAACTATGTTATTAAAACTAGCGTAGCTATGTGAGCCACATGCTACCATTACAATTTAACATCAAGCTATGTTGTTAAAACTAGCGTAGCTATGTGAGCTACATGCTAGCATTACATTTTAACATGAAACTATCTTCCTAAAACTAGCGTAGCTATGTGAGCAACATGCTAGCATTACATTTCAACGTCTAGCTATGTTATTAAAACTAGTGTAGCTATGTGAGCTACATGCTAGCATTACATTTTAACATCAAGCTATGTTAGTACAACTAGCGTAGCTATGTGAGCTACATGCTAGCAATACATTTTAACATGAAGCTATGTTCCTAAAACTAGTGTAGCTATGTGAGCTACATGCTAGCATTACATTTTAACGTCAAACTATGTTATTAAAACTTGCGTAGCTATGTGAGCTACACGCTAACATCACATTTTACCATCATGGTATGTTAGCAACACTATTAAAGCTCTATGTGCTAAAATTACATTTCAACATCATGCTAGGTTAGCAACACTAGCGTAGCTATGTGAGCAACATGCTAACATTAAATTTGACCATCAAGCTAGGTTAGCAACAGTACTATAGCTATGTGAGCCACATGCTACCATTATATTTTAACACCATGTTTGGTGACCAACACGAGCATAGCTATGTGAGCTACACGCTAACATCGTCCATCTCACCTCTTCTCTCCCTCCGTCGGGACGCTCTGACGGGGAAGGCCTTGCTCGCCCGGTCGAGCGTTCCCGAGTCAATCTCTGCCTGCTCGAGGCGGATGGCTCCTCCGGGATTGTGGCTGCAGGGGGAATGAGACGGAGAAGTGTTTGGTTTATAGATGAAGCTGTGTCAGGAGGACATGCTTCATGGACAGAAGGAAAAGTCCATAAAGACTTTTTACTGTATCTTTATGGACAGTTACCTTGGAGTCCAATAACGAGTCCTCTGGGCTACATTAGTCTGCACACTGACTCCTACTCAGACTATTTTTATCACGGTCTTTTATTTAGAAAGGTCTGAATCTCGATCTGTTGGTCAAATCTTGACAGTGGCCGGTTGACGCACGGCTGGCGACGGAGCCCCGTCCTCAGCGGAGGAACTCGCCGGGAGGATTTAGGGATCAAGCCTAAAGCACTCGAGGGATTTGCGGTGAACCTTCTCTTGATCCAACCGGGCTTTAGAACCGATGAAGACGTACAGCAGGTTCTCCCGACCGAGAAGGATAGCATTTAATGGGGTCTGAGAACTGATTAAATATTCATGTTTAGTACTTGTTAGTCTGCAAACCAGATGAGTTCATTTTGCAGGGACTGTTTTTAGTGCTACAGAGCAAATAAACTGTGGGGAAATGGGCCGACTACGAACATTATGGTTGAATTCCACATCCAAAGGCCTCTGCTAGGCTCTATCACCAAAAGTTAAGAATTATTCAAAGTAGCCCTGAACATACTTGCCAACCTTGAGACCTCTGAATTCGGGAGATTGGGCGGGGTTAAGGGAGGCGGAGTATATTTATCGCTAGAATTTATTTACACATATACACACACATAACACTCCTCTACTCATTGTTGTATTTGAAAGTGCAATGCTTTGCAGCCAGTAGCACAGCCTTTGAAGGAGCATAGGTATAGGCAGCATCTGTGAAATTTAATTTGCAGGAAAGGAGTGAGTTTCCCTTCGAGCTGTCCTGGAGGACCTGAAATTCTTGTTTCCAATCATTTTGGAACTTGCAAGCGTACTTCTTCTTCTTACCCGTCGTCGCCATGACTGTCTCTTCTTCGTTCTTCTGCTTCGTCTCCTTCTTGTTGTGTGTGCAGTTGTGCAGTCTCCAAAAGACATAGATGTTATAACGTGACTGGGCCGGCACGCTGTTTATATGGAGGAAAAGCGGACGTGATGATAGGCTGTCCTCACTCAGGTCCGTATGGATCTGGAGGGATATTGTTGTCCGGCTGGAAATCGGGAGAAATTCGGGAGAATGGTTGTCCTAGGAGATTTTCGTCTTAATTTGTAAAAAATTTTTAATTTTTTAAAACAATTTAAAACAATTTTAAATTTTTTTAAACAATTTTAACAATTAACATTTTTTTTTAGGGTTAGGGTTAGGGTTAGGGTTAGGGTAAAAAAAATTTTAAAAAGTTTTAAAAAGTTTTAAAAAAGTTTTAAAAAAGTTTTTAAAAAGTTTAAAAAAAGTTTAAAATATTTAAAAAATTTAAAAATATTTAAAAAAATATTTAAAAAAATATTTAAAAATTAAAAAAAAAAAAAAAATTTTTACAAACATTAAAAAAAAAAAAAAAAAACTTTAAAAAAATTTAAAAATTAAAAAAAAATGTTTTAAGTTAAAACATGATTTTCAAGGTAAAAAATGATTTTCAAGGTAAAAAAAAATTTCAAGGTTACATTTTTTTTTTTCAAGGTTAAAAATGATTTTCAAGGTAAACAAATGAATTTCAGGTAAAAAAAAAATTTCAAGGTTAAAATTTTTTTTTCAAGTTAATTTTTTTTTTTTTTTTTTTTTTCAAGGTAAAAAATGATTTTCAAGGTAAAAAAATTTTTCAAGGTAAAAAATGATTTTCAAGGTAAAAAAAATGTTCAAGGTAAAAAAAAATTTGCAAGGTTAAAAATGATTTTCAAGGTAAACAAATGATTTTCAAGGTAAAAAAAAATTTTAAGGTAAATTTTTTTTTTCAAGGTTAAAAATGATTTTCAAGGTAAACAAATGATTTTCAAGGTAACCATACTTGCCAACCCTCCCAATTTTTTTTTACCTTGAAAATCATTTTTAACCTTGAAAAAAAAATGTTACCTTGAAAATTTTTTTTTACCTTGAAAAAAAAATTTAACCTTGAAAAAAAAATTTTACCTTGAAATTTTTTTTTTCAAGGTTAAAAATGATTTTCAAGGTAAACAAATTATTTTTAAGGTTAAAAAAAAAATTTCAAGGTAAAAATTTTTTTTCAAGGTAAAAATTTTTTTTCAAGGTAAAAAAAAATTTTCAAGGTAACATGTTTTTTTCAAGGTTAAAAATGATTTTCAAGGTAAAAAAAAATTGGGAGGGTTGGCAAGTATGGTCCTGAATCCAGACAGTGATCCGAGCAGACCCCAACATGTGATCACTTGTCCCTTGTCTCGTTTACGACATTTCCTGAAAGTTTCATCGAAATCCTCCTCTAGCTTTTTGGGTTATGTTGTTGAGGTGAGAGCCTCTAGTATACACGCATATGAAAGTTGAGCCTCGTAATGTTGACGTATGATAACGTAGTAGAATTGATTCTGATCACCCCTAAAATCAGATCGCGTGTCCCTAATCCCATTTCCGACATTTCTTGAAAGTTTAATTAAAATCAACCCATAACATTCTTGGTTATTTCCGAAACTAACAGAGGATGTGGCGAACTGACTAATGGACCGACTGACGAATGAACAAACAGACTGACTTACTGACAAACGGACTAACAAACAAACGGACTAACAAACAAACGGACTAACAGACTAACTAACGGACTGAGTCACGACCTGACTGTCCAACGTACAAATTGACTGAGTAATGTACGGACTAATGAACGAGCGAATGATGATATAATAATGAAGTAACAGACTGACTAACACACTGATTAAGGAATAAACGGACGAGTGAACTCACTGACTAAAGAACGAACAAACTAAAAAATGTGTGAACCAAAAAACTTACAAACTAACGTATAGATTAACAAACGTACAGACTGACTCACAAACTGATAAAGGAACGAATGAACGAACAGACTGACCTGACTAACGGACAGAATGGACTTACAGACTGAATAACGTACGGATTAACTAACGAACATACTGACTAACAAATGTGTGGACTAACGAACGTACATACTGACTAACAAACTGATTAAAGAACAAATGGACTGACTGACTGACTAACGAACGAACCAACAAACTAAAGAACGTATGAACCAAATAACGTACGAACTAGCTAACATATAGACTATTGTACGGACTAACGCACTGACTAATGTATGGACTAACAATCGAATGAACGAACTAACAAACGTACAGACTGACTAATGAACTGATTGAGGAATGGCCTGACTAACAAATGAACAAACTAAAGAACGTACAGACCAAAGAACGTACGGAATAACAAACATATGGACTAAAAGACTGACTAACTTACGGACTAGCAATAATACGATAATAATAATACTATCGAACGGGGGGACTAACAAACGTACAGACTAACAAACAAACAGACTAACGAACGAAAACACTAATGAAATGTACAGACTAACTAAAAAGCGAACAATGATATAATAATGAAGTAACAGACTGACTAACAAACCGATTAAGGAATAAACAGACGAGTGAACTCGCTGACTAAAGAAGGAACAAACAAAAAAACGTGTGGACCAAAAACTTACAAACTAACGTATAGACTAACAAACGCACGGGCTAACGAACAAATGGACTAACAAACGTACAGACTGACTCACATATTGATAAAGGAAAGAACAAACGGACTGACTAACGGACTGACTAACGGACAGAATGGACTTACAGACCGAATAACGTACGGACTATCTAACGAATATGCTGACTAACAAAAGTGTGGACTAACGAACGTACATACTGACTAACAAACTGATTAAAGAACAAATGGACTGACTGATTGACTAACGAACGAACCAACAAACCAAACCAAATAACGTACGAACTAGCTAACATATAGACTATTGTACGGACTAACGCACTGACTAGTGTACGGACTAACAATCGAACAAACTAACTAACAAACGTACAGACTGACTAATGAACTGATTGGGGAATAGCCTGACTGACTAACAAATGAACAAACTAAAGGACGTACGGACCAAAGAACGTACGGAATAACAAACATATGGACTAAAAGTGACTAACTTACGGACTAGCAAACATACGGACTAACGAACGTGCGGACTCACAAACAAACAGACTAATGAAATGTACGGACTAACGAAAAAGCAAACGATATAATAATGAAGTAACAAACTGACTAACAAACTAATTAAGGAATAAACAGATGAGTGAACTCACTGACTAAAGAACGAACAAACTAAAAAACGTGTGGACCAAAAAACTTACAAACTAACGTATAGATTAACAATCGTACAGACTGATTCACGAACTGATAAAGGAGCAAACGAACAGACTGACCTGACTAACGGACAGAATGGACTTACTGACTGACCAACGAACAAATTGACTGACTAATGTACGGACTAATAATCGAACGAACTAACTAACAAACGTACAAACTGACTAATGAACTGATTAGGGAATGGCCTGACTGACTAACAAATGAACAAACTAAAGAACATACAGACCAAAGAACGTACGGAATAACAAACATATGGACTAAAAGACTGACTAACGTGCGGACTGACGAACATGCGGACTGACCAACGTGCAGACTGACGAACGTGCAGACTAACAAACGTGCGGACTAACAAACAAACAGACTAACGAACAAACAGACTAATGAAATGTACGGACTAACGAAAAAGCGAACGATGATATAATAATGAACTAAAAGACTGACTAACATACTGATTAAGGAATAAACAGACGAGTGAACTCACTGACTACAGAACGAACAAACTAAAACGTGTGGACCAAAAAACGTACAAACTAACGTATAGATTAACAAACGTACAGACTGACCCACGAACTGATAAAGGAACAAACGAACAGACTGACTGACCAACGAACAAATTGACTGACTAATGTACGGACTAACAATCGAATAAACTAACTAACAAACGTACAGACTGACTAATGAACTGATTGGGGAATGGCCTGACTGACTAACAAATGGACAAACTAAAGAACGTACAGACCAAAGAACGTACGGAATAACAAACATATGGACTAAAAGACTGACGAGCGTGTGGACTGACAAACGTGCGGACTGACGAACGTGCAGACTAACAAACGTGCGGACTAACAAACAAACAGACTAACGAACGAAAAGACTAATGAAATGTACGGACTAACTAAAAAGCGAACGATGATATAATAATGAACTAAAAGACTGACTAACATACTGATTAAGGAATAAACAGACGAGTGAACTCGTTGACTAAAGAAGGAACAAACAAAAAAACGTGTGGACCAAAAAACGTACAAACTAACGTATAGATTAACAAACGCACGGGCTAACGAACAAATGGACTAACAAACGTACAGACTGACTCACATATTGATAAAGGAAAGAACAAACGGCCTGACTAACGGACAGAATGGACTTACAGACTGAATAACGTACGGACTATCTAACGAATATGCTGACTAACGAACGTACATACTGACTAACAAACTGATTAAAGAACAAACGGACTGACTGATTGACTAACGAACGAACCAACAAACCAAACCAAATAACGTACGAACTAGCTAACATATAGACTATTGTACGGACTAACGCACTGACTAGTGTACGGACTAACAATCAAACAAACTAACTAACAAACGTACAGACTGACTAATGAACTGATTGGGGAATGGCCTGACTGACTAACAAATGAACAAACTAAAGGACGTACGGACCAAAGAACGTACGGAATAACAAACATATGGACTAAAAGTGACTAACTTACGGACTAGCAAACATACGGACTAACGAACGTGCGGACTCACAAACAAACAGACTAACAAACGAACAGACTAATGAAATGTACGGACTAACGATATAATAATGAAGTAACAAACTGACTAACAAACTAATTAAGGAATAAACAGATGAGTGAACTCACTGACTAAAGAACGAACAAACTAAAAAACGTGTGGACCAAAAAACTTACAAACTAACGTATAGATTAACAATCGTACAGACTGATTCACGAACTGATAAAGGAACAAACGAACAGACTGACCTGACTAACGGACAGAATGGACTTACTGACTGACCAACGAACAATCGAACGAACTAACTAACAAACGTACAAACTGACTAATGAACTGATTAGGGAATGGCCTGACTGACTAACAAATGAACAAACTAAAGAACATACAGACCAAAGAACGTACGGAATAACAAACATATGGACTAAAAGACTGACTAACGTGCGGACTGACGAACATGCGGACTGACGAACGTGCAGACTGACGAACGTGCAGACTAACAAACGTGCGGACTAACAAACGTACAGACTAACGAACGAACAGACTAATGAAATGTACGGACTAACGAAAAAGCGAACGATGATATAATAATGAAGTAAAAGACTGACTAACAAACTGATTAAGGAATAAACAGACAAGTGAACTCACTGACTAACGAACGAACAAACTAAAACGTGTGGACCAAAAAACGTACAAACTAACGTATAGATTAACAAACGTACAGACTGACCCACGAACTGATAAAGGAACAAACGAACAGACTGACCTGACTAACGGACAGAATGGACTTACTGACTGACCAACGAACAAATTGACTGACTAATGTACGGACTAACAATCGAACGAACTAACTAACAAACGTACAGACTGACTAATGAACTGATTGGGGAAAGGCCTGACTGACTAACAAATGAACAAACTAAAGAATGTACAGACCAAAGAACGTACGGAATAACAAATATATGGACTAAAAGACTGACTAACGTGCGGACTGACGAACGTGCGGACTGACGAACGTGCAGACTAACAAACGTGCGGACTAACAAACGTACAGACTAACGAACGAACAGACTAATGAAATGTACGGACTAACGAAAAAGCGAACGATGATATAATAATGAAGTAGCAGACTGACTAACAAACTGAATAAGGAATAAACAGACGTGTGAACTCACTGACTAACGAACGAACAAACTAAAAAATGTGTGGACCAAAAAATTTACAAACTAACGTATAGATTAACAAACTTACAGACTGACTCACGATCTGATAAAGGAACGGACGAACAGACTGACCTGACTAACAGAGATAATGGATTTACAGACTGAATAACGTACGGACTAACTAACGAACATACTGACAAACTGATTAAAGAACAAATGGACTGACTGATTGACTAACGAACAAACCAACACACTTAAGAACATATGGACCAAATAACCTACGAACTAGCTAACATATAGACTATTGTACGGACTAACGCACTGACTAATGTACGGACTAACAATCGAACGAACTAACTAACAAATGTACAGACTGACTAATGAACTGATTGGGGAAAGGCCTGACTGACTAACAAATGAACAAACTAAAGAAAGTACAGACCAAAGAACGTACGGAATAACTAACATATGGACTAAAAGACTGACTAACGTACGGACTAGCAAACATACGGATTAATGAACGTGCAGACTAATAAACAAAAAGACTAACGAACGAACAGACTAATGAAATGTACGGACTAACAAAAAAGCGAACGATGATATAATAATGAAGTAACAGACTGACTAACAACCTTATTAAGGAGTAAACAGACGAGTGAACTCACTGACTACAGAACGAACAAACTAAAAAACGTGTGGACCAAAAAACGTACAAACTAACGTATAGATTAAAAAACGCACAGACTGACTCACGAACTAATAAAGGAACGAACGAACAGACTGACCTGACTAACGGACAGAATGGACTTACAGACTGAATAACGTACAGACTAACTAACGAATATGCCGACAAACAAATGTGTGGACTAACGAACGAACATAGCGACTAACAAATGTGTGGACTAATGAACGTACATACTGACTAACAAACTAATTAAAGAACAAACGGACTGACTGATTGACTAACAAACGGAGCCTTACTTCATTTACGTCGGAGCGTTTTTTTTGAGTAATTTCTTTGTCGGCAATGAAAATTGCACCATGAACCCGTAGTTAGTTTGGCTGAGTCTGCTCTCGGTGCTGCTGCAGTGATTACAACATTTGGACGCGACGCTTTGAACCTAACGAGTAACGTTCCCGCTCCCCCGACTGCTGGAAAAGGACATCTCGCTGGTTGTCAGGCAAGCAGAGCAATGCCGCATCACCAGCAGGCGCGGCAGCAACGGAAAATCAGAAGATTAGATTCTCATCTGCCTAATTGCCGCCAATAAAATGGTCGTAATGGAAGAGGCTGGCGGCGTTCTGGGAAGCACGCCATTGTGGACAAATCGGGCCGTGGCGATGACGAGGAAAGATGGGGAAGCTTTAAATACGCGATATGTGATATGCGAGTGCTTATGGCGCGGATATGAACACGCCTCCCCCGGGGAAATTAAAAGCAAAGGGAACCTACGACGCCGTCGCGCTCGCCACTTCGGGAACGCCGTTGCCACGGCGACCGTCAATCTGTGGCTAAAGCTGTCTTACCTTTGACTGCAAGAGTCTTATCTCCGGTAATGAAGAGCGGTCTCGCTTCAGCTGCACCGTGCAACAACAACACCCGGAACTAGAGAGCAGGAAAGAACGCGTTTAAAATGCTCGAATTCATGGCAGCTTTTTTTAGAAAGCAGCGGCAATAGTTGAGCTTTTTCTTTATTTTATTGTGATTTTATGAAATGTGTGTGTTGGAAAACATCTATGTACCTTTGTGTAAACGCCAATAGTGCTGAGCGGAAAGCACATTCTGTCCGAGATGTGTCATGGTTCACTTTCTTTGAAAGTAACAACTTCTCTATTCTGATTAACAGTGCCCCGTTGTTTAAAGTTGTTGTGGTGTCATATGCTCGCCCTCCCACCCTGCGGCGCTTTCCTTCCATACTTGCTGCGAATGCGACCTGTGCTTTTTGAAATGCTTGTGCTTTTCAAATAAATCTGAGACAATTTTGTTGGACTACTTGATTAGAAAATGTCCAATACTTTTGTAATCAATGTTTTAATTGTTCCTTGAAACCTACAGCACAGGAATGCAACAAAAATTGTAAAAACAAATACTGTATTGATGTTTTACTCTTTTCTATACCACACAGACCATGTGTGTGTGGTATAACTATAACTGTGGTAACTATGTCAGTGAATTCTAGCTATATATATATATATTTATTTTATTATATATATATTGTCGGAGGCAGATAATTACATATATCCGAATTTAAGTGTTACTTCTTTTCATTTCATTTTCATATTACAAAACAGCTAGTGTTTTTCTTCCAAATGTGGTCTTTTGGTTGTCTGCAAAACTGTGTGCTTAACCTTGAAGTGAGGAATGTTAGAGAGAGAGATAATGGACATTTGTTTTGGCTAGAGAGACATGACTGCCAGGAACTTAAGAGGAAAGAGGGTTTTTCGGGGGGCAGACCATCTTAGCGGGGCGATTGAATGTTCTATGCTGGACTGGTCTCAATGTATATATGCAAAATTTTGCAAATATATTACAAAATACCTATTCTGTCTCTGGTGGTTCTTCAACTCAGCTTTAAGTGTCGTAAAGAGCTTGGGAGCGACTTGTGACTTGAATTCCCTGGGAGGAACAACTGGTCCAAAACGCAACAATATATATATAAACGAAATACTTGAATTTCAGTGTTCATTTATTTACACATATACACACACATAACACTCATCTACTCATTGTTGAGTTAAGGGTTGAATTGTCCATCTTTGTTCTATTCTCTGTCACTATTTTTCTAACCATGCTGAACACCCTCTCTGATGATGCATTCTTTTTTCGTCTCCTTGTTGTGTGCGCAGTTGTGCACTGCACTCTCTAAAAGCCCTAGATGTTATTGTCACATATGCATGTACAGTAGATGGCAGTATTGTCCTGTTTAAGAGTGTCACAACATTGCTGTTTACGGCAGACGAACTGCTTTACGGCAGACGAAAACGTGACTGCTGTTGTTGTGTGTTGTTGCTGCGCTGGGAGGACGTTAATGAAACTGCCTAATAATAAACCTCCGCCAGAATTTCGGGACATTTTCGGGAGAAAATTTGTCCCGGGAGGTTTTCGGGAGAGGCGCTGAATTTCGGTAGTCTCCCGGAAAATCCGGGAGGGTTGGCAAGTATGTGCATATTATTTTTGTAATAATTGTATTTTTAATTCATAATAATTATTTATTTCTTTATTTTTTAACAGTGTAATTACGCTATATATGAACATGCGTAAAAAAAATGGCTCCCAAACGAACAACTCACAAGTGGGAATCGGTTCACATCGTTCACCTAAAAGAGCCGTTCGAAAGACTCGATTCGTTCGCGAATGTCACATCTCTACAGCACTGTGGTGGAAAGTAGTCATAAAAGAAGAAGAAGGTAAATATTGCAATCCCAAAGCTAGTAATGGATTAGAGACAGTACTTCCACTACCAACACGGAGTACACAGTGTACTTCTTAAAGTGTACTGACAGAGATGAGTTTTGAACATTGAAAGGAAGTGAACATGAAAACGTGAGGGAGCCATCAAAATCTCATCAATCCAAAATGGCTCGTCGGTCCGTCTCCGCCAAGGCGACCCGGCTGTGATTCTGGACGCCGACTAACGAGCGACGTCGACGCTCCCGTCTGTTTACGGCCGCAGGAATATTCATGACGGCCGCCATGAATATGCATCCCCTCCGAGCGCTTCCTCGGCTGACAGATGTCTCGCTGGCGTTTTCCCCACGGTGCCGCGCGTCGTGACAAACTTTGGGTCCGACGCCGAGCGTTGTCGACGCGCGTGTGACGAGCAACACGGTTGCACGGGCGTCCGGTTGTCATCCTGCGGAGGAAACAGCGTTTTGGAAGTGCGGCTGATCCTTATTTGCCGTGTAATTGATTCCCCTGAGGCGGCGCTTTTTCAGCTCGCACGCTAAATTATGCATGGACGGAGTGAAATACGCTCGTTTTTCTCCTTCCTCCGACTCAATGTGAGACTGAAGCTCATTGGATACTTTGTCCACCTCGGGCGCCGTATTTACGCTCACTGGACGAAACATTTAGCCCAGGGGTGTCCGAACTACGGCCCACGGGCCATGTGCGGCCTGCCGACGTCTTCAATCTGGCCGCAGGGAGATTTCAATTCATTTAAATTGCTTTATATGCTACCGCTTTGTCACCATCTTGTGGACAATATGGGTAATTCAGGTCTATGACCATTTATCATGCTTTGAAAGATACTTATATGACCCAATGCAAACAACCTTCCCTAGTCATGGTGCCCAACAATTTTTTTCCGAACCAACACAAGATGCCAACAGATATGGTCACAGATAACACAACATGACACAGTTTTATTACACCCATTTAAATCAAGTCTATGTCCATTTATCATGCTTTGAATGATACTTATATGACCCAATGCAAACAACCTTCCCTAGTCATGGTGCCCAACAATTTTTTTCCGAACCAACACAAGATGCCAACAGATATGGTCACAGATAACACAACATGACACAGTTTTATTACACCCATTTAAATCAAGTCTATGTCCATTTATCATGCTTTGAATGATACTTATATGACCCAATGCAAACAACCTTTCCTAGTCATGGTGCCAAAAACTATTTTTCCGAACCAACACAAAATGCCAACAGATATGGTCACACATAACACAACATGACACAATTGTATTACACCCATTTAAATCAGAACTATGATCATTTATCATACTTTGAATGATATTTATATGACCCAATGCAAACAATATTCCCTAGTCATGGTGCTAAAAAACAAAAATCGAACCAACACAAAATGCCAACAGACATTGTGACACATAACACAAAATGACACAATTTTATTAGGCCCATTTAAATCAGGTTTATGACCATTTATAATGTTTTGAATAATACTTATATGACCCAATGCAAACAACCTCCCCTTGTCATGGTGGCAAAAAAATTTTTTTAGAACCAACACAAAATGCCAACTGATATGGTCACAGATAACACAACATGACACAATTTTATTACACCCATTTAAATCAGGTCTATGACCGTTTGTCAGGCTTTAAATGATACCTATATGACCCAATGCAAACGACCTTCTCTAGTCATGGTGCCAAACAAAAAAACAAAACAAAAAAACATTCGAACCAACACAAAATGCCAACAGACATGGTCACAGATAACACAACATGACAAAAACAATTTTATACACCCATTTAAATCAGGTCTATGACCATTTATCATGCTTTGAATGAAACATATATGACCCAATGCAAACAACATTCCCTAGTCATGGTGCCAAAAAAAAAAAAAAAAAAATCGAACCAAAACAAAATGCCAACAGACATGGTCACACATAACACAACATAACACAATTTTATTACACCCATTTAAATCAAGTGTATGACTAGTTATCATGCTTTGAAAGATACTTATATGACCCAATGCAAACAACCTTCCCTAGTCATGGTGCTCAAATAAAAATTCATAACCAACACAAGATGCCAACAGATATGGTCACAGATAACACAACATGACACAGTTTTATTACACTCATTTAAATCAAGTCTATGTCCATTTATCATGATTTGAATGATACTTATATGACCCAATGCAAACAACCTTCCCTAATCATGGTGCCAAAAAATGTTTTTCCGAACAACACAAAATGCCAACAGACATGGTCACAGATAACACGACATGACCACAGCAATTTTATTACACCCATTTAAATCAGGTCTATGACCATTTATCATGCTTTGAATGAGACTTATATGACCCAATGCAAACAACATTCCCTAGTCATGGTCCCAAAAAAAAAAAAAAAATCGAACCAACACAAAATGCCAACAGACATGGTCACAGATAACACAAAATGACACAGTTTTATTACACCCATTTAAATCAAGTCTATGTCCATTTATCATGCTTTGAATGATACTTATATGACCCAATGCAAACAACCTTCCCTAATCATGGTGCCAGAAAATGTTTTTCCGAACAACACAAAATGCCAACAGACATGGTCACAGATAACACAACATGACAACAGCAATTTTATTACACCCATTTAAATCAGGTCTATGACCAGTTATCATGCTTTGAATGATACTTATATGACCCCAATGCAAACAACCTTCCCTAGTCATGGTGCCAAAAAACAACAATTCGAACCAACACAAAATGCCAACAGACATGGTCACAGATAACACAACATAACAACAGCAATTTTATTACACCCATTTAAATCAGGTCTATGACCATTCATCATGCTTTGAATGAGACTTACATGACCCAATGCAAACAACATTCCCTAGTTATGGTGCCAAAAAAAAAAAATTGAGCCAACACAAAATGCCAACAGACATGGTCACAGATAACATAACACAATTTTATTACACCCATTTAAATCAAGTGTATGACTAGTTATCATGCTTCGAAAGACACTTATATGACCCAATGCAAACAACCTTCCCTAGTCATGGTGCTAAAAAAAAATGTCATAACCAACACAAGATGCCAACTGATATGGTCACAGATAACACAACATGACACAGTTTTATTACACCCATTTAAATCAAGTCTATGACCTTTTATCATGCTTTGAATGATACTTATATGACCCAATGCAAACAACCTTCCCTAGTCATGGTGCCAAAAAAAATTAAATTCGAACCAACACAAAATGCCAACAGACATGGTCACACATAACACAAAATGACACAATTGTATTACACCCATTTAAATCAGGTCTATGACCATTTATCATGCTTTGAATGATACTTATATGACCCAATACAAACAACCTTCCTTAGTTATAGTGCCAAATTTCAGAACCAACACAAAATGCCAACAGACATGGTCACACATAACACAACATGACACAATTTTATTACACCCATTTAAATCAGGTCTATGACCATTTATCATGCTTCGAAAGATACTTATATGACCCAATGCAAACAACTTTTCCTAGTCATGGTGCCTCGGGATCCCCCAGGAAGAGCTGGACGAAGTGGCTGGGGAGAGGGAAGACTGGGCTTCCCTGCTTAGGCTGCTGCCCCCGCGACCCGCAGAAGAAGCTGGATGGATGGATGGATGGATAATTTGAACCAACACAAAATGACAACAGCCATGGTCACACATAACACAAAATGACACAATTGTATTACACCCATTTAAATCAGGTTTATGACCATTTATCATGCTTCGAATAACACTTATATGACCCAATGCAAACAACCTTCCCTAGTCATAGTGCCAAAAAAATAAAATTCGAACCAACACAAAATGCCAACAGACATGGTCACACATAACACAACATACCACAATTTTATTGCACCCATTTAAATCTGATCTATGACCAGTTATCATGCTTTGAATGATACTTATATGACCCCAATGCAAACAACCTTCCCTAGTCATGGTGCCAAAAAACAACAACAATTCGAACCAACACAAAATGCCAACAGACATGGTCACAGATAACACAACATGACAACAGCAATTTTATTACACCCATTTAAATCAGGTCTATGACCATTTATCATGCTTTGAATGAGACTTATATGACCCAATGCAAACAACATTCCCTAGTTATGGTGCCAAAAAAAAAAAATCGAACCAACACAAAATGCCAACAGACATGGTCACATACATTACAACATGACAACAACAATTTTATTACACCCATTTAAATCAGGTCTATGACCATTTATCATGCTTTGAATGATACTTATATGACCCAATGCAAACAACCTTCCCTAGTCATGGTGCCCAACATTTTTTTTGGAACCAACACAAAATGCCAACTGATATGGTCACAGATAACACAACATGACACAATTTTATTAGAGCCATTTAAATCAGGTCTATGACCATTAATCATGCTTTGAATGATACTTATATGACCCAATGCAAACAACCTTTCCTAGTCATGGTGCCAAACAAAAACAAAAACAATTCGAACCAACACAAAATGCCAACAGACATGGTCTCAGATAACAAAACATGACACAATTTTATCACCGCCATTTAAATCAGGTATTGGACCATTTATCATGCTTGAATGATACTTATATGACCCAATGCAAACACCCTTCCCTAGTCATGGTGCCAAAAATTTTGTCCGTACCAATGCCAAGAGACATGGTCACAGATAACACAACATGACACAATTTTATTACACCCATTTAAATCAGGTCTACGACCATTTATCATGTTTTGAATAATACTTATATGACCCAATGCAAACAACCTTCCCTTGTCATGGTGGCAAAACATTTTTTTTAGAACCAACACAAAATGCCAACTGATATGGTCACAGATAACACAACATGACACAATTTTATTACACCCATTTAAATCAGGTCTATGACCAGTTATCATGCTTTGAATGATACTTATATGACCCCAATGCAAACAACCTTCCCTAGTCATGGTGCCAAACAAAAAAACCATTCGAACCAACACAAAATGCCAACAGACATGGTCACAGATGACACAACATGACAAAACTATTTTATTACACCCATTTAAATCAGGTCTATGACCATTTATCATGCTTTGAATGAGACTTATATGACCCAATGCAAAAAACATTCCCTAGTCATGGTGCCAAAAAAAATAAATTCAAACCAACACAAAATGCCAACAGACACGGTCACAGATAACACAACATAACACAATTTTATTACACCCATTTAAATCAAGTCTATGATCACCTGACCAGTTATCATGCTTCGAAAGAGACTTATATGACCCAATGCAAACAATCGTCCCTAGTCATGGTGCCCAAAAAAAATTTCCGAACCAACACAAGATGCCAACAGACATGGTCACAGATAACACAACATGACACAGTTTTATTACACCCATTTAAATCAAGTCTGTGACCATTTATCATGCTTTGAATGATACTTATATGACCCAATGCAAACAACCTTCCCTAGTCATGGTGCCAAAAAATAAAAAAAAATATAAAAAAATTTGAACCAACACAAAATGCCAACAGCCATGGTCACACATAACACAAAATGACACAATTGTATTACACCCATTTAAATCAGGTCTATGACCGGTTATCATGCTTCGAATTCTACTTATATGACCCAATGCAAACAACCTTCCCTAGTCATGGTGCCAAAAAAAATTCTGTGTAAATAACTCATTTCACAATGCGGCTTATAGTCAGGTGCGACTAATATATGGAAAAATATATTTTTGTTTTCTGAAACTCAGTGGGCGCGGTTTATATACCGCCGCGCTCTGTAGTCTACATTTTTTAGCCATATCTTTGTGCCCTAACTTATATATACAAATACATATTTGAGTTTTTATTCCGCGCTTCCCTTTACTTCCTCATGAGTGCACTTGTTGCACTTTTTTACGCGTACTTCTAGCATGTTCCACGTGTCTCGCTGCACTTTGGTCGTAGAAAAGTAAGCATGGACCTTTACTAGGTATTTCCTCCTGTTTCAACTTCCTTCCTCTTCATCATCGCTCTCTCCTCTTTCATTTCCACGCAAAGGTCGACCTCAAAAAGAAATTTAAAACCGGGCGGGGGCTGCGGAGGCAAAGAGGAGTAATTAAAAGCGATAAATTAAAGTCGCTGCCTCACACTTTCTGTTTTTAGTTTCCTCTTTTGATCACGGCGGTTCGCTCGGCGTCCCGCTGCAGAGAAGCTCCGCCTCCCGGCGAGGGCCGTGACTTGGGGAGAGACAAATTTTTATTGAGTTTTCTTTTAAAAAGCGGTTTTATTGTTTGTTTTTTTTAGCTCTTTGAGCGCATACACCAAACTTGACACACGTTGCTTATGTTTGCCACGTGACACAAAATGACATAATTGTATTACACCCATTTGAATCAGGTTTGTGACCGTTTCTCATGCTTGGAATGATACTTATATGACCCAAAGCAAACAACCTTCCCTAGTCATGGTGCCAAAAAAAAAAATATATATATAAAAAATTAATCGAACCAACACAAAATGACACAATTGTATTACACCCATTTGAATGAGGTCTATGACCGTTTTTCATGCTTCGACTTATACTTATATGACCCAATGCAAACAATCTTCACTAGTCATGGTGCCAAAAAATAAATCGAACCAACACAAAATGCCAACAGACATGGTCACACATAACCAGTGTTGGGTTGGTTACTGAAAACCAGTAACTAGTTACAGTTACTAGTTACTTTATTTCAAAAGTAACTCAGTTACTAACTCAGTTACTTACACCAAAAAGTAATGCGTTACTGTGAAAAGTAACTATTTAGTTACTTATTTTTTTCTTCTTTTTTTTTTAAAGCTCCCATTAATGCCCTTTTTGCCTTCATTTCAGTACTGTTATTGCACTGGAGAATAATACAATCTGTTGATCAACTTGACATACATTTTTATTTTCCTTTTAACATAATGAATGAAAAACAGTGCAACATAAAAAGGCATTCCTCCTTTCTTTAAACTTGGACCAATGACCATTAATAAAAAACAAGTTTAAGTGCAACATAAGAAGAAACATCATCTTCCTTGAAACATAGGTAGTGAAATAAAGCCTGACATCTGGAGTGATGCTGCTGTCTTCCACACTTGGAGCCATGGATTGTAGAATCCTTGTTTTCAGTGGCAGGATCATTGACACAGATGGTGAAGTTTCAGTGCTCAGTAGAGATGGAACACTTTTGAGGGGTTTAAGCACCTAGAGGACCTCATCTGCCACTCTCACATCATCATCAGACAGGGTGACATTTGTCTTCAGGGTGTTGTGGGTCAATGCAGAGTATATAGCTGCCTGCTGCTCCAACATATCATAAGTGGAGTTCCACCTCGTTGGGACATCATGTATGAGTAGGCAGCTTTAGCATTTCTTGCTTTGTCTTAAGCACATGAGCAGCTGTTGTGCTTGGGTGGAAGTAAGAAACCTTCCTGATCCTCCCAAAGAGGCGCTCCATCCTATTGACTGAGATTCCCTTCTGTGATGCCAAATTCACTACATGTGCAAAGCACCTATCTGTGGTCCCAGTCCTGCCTCATTCTCTGTAATTATTTGATTTTTGGCATTATCACGTGTGACTGGGATATCTTTATCTTCCATTCCTCCACTGCTTGTGTCAGCACCTGCGCAAGGTGACTCTCGTAGAGGGGGCGTGTCTTCTCATCTCCCAGTCTGCTGTGATGAAGTGAGGGTTTATAGTTCCCCTGGACGTCCACCCGTCTGTCATGAGCGCAACAGATGATGCTCGGGATAGTTCATCCACAACTTTTTTCTTCTCCTGCTCATAAAGATCTGGCACAATCTTATTGCTAAAGTGGGTGCGCGACGGGATGTCGTAACGTGGTTCAAGCACGTTCAGCATGTGTTTAAAACCCTCGTTTTGCACAACCGAATCTGCACTTATAAACACACCGATTCAATGGCGCTGGGCGTTCAAGCTCCTCCGTTACTCCGCTCGCCATGACCACGCTGTGTGTGGACTGAACGTGACAACAACTTTTTTTTGTTTGTTTCATATATCAAACCGCAAATCAAACCCAATACAAACAACCTTCCCTAATCATGGTGCCAAAAAAGAAAAATTTGAACCAACACAAAATGCCAACAGACATGGTCACACATAACACAAAATGACACAATTTTAATACATCCATTTAAATCAGGTCTGTGACCAGTTATCATGCTTCGAAAGATGCTTATATGACCCAATGCAAACAACCTTCCCTAATCATGGTGCCAAAAAATAAAAATTTGAACCAACACAAAATGCCAACAGACATGGTCACAGATAACACAACATGACAACAACAATTTTATTACACCCATTTAAATCAGGTCTATGACCATTTATCATGCTTTGAATGAAACATATATGACCCAATGCAAACAACATTCCCTAATCATGGTGCCAAAAAATAAAAATTTGAACCAACACAAAATGCCAACAGACATGGTCACAGATAACACAACATGACAACAACAATTTTATTACACCCATTTAAATCAGGTCTATGACCATTTATCATGCTTTGAATGAAACATATATGACCCAATGCAAACAACATTCCCTAGTCATGGTGCCAAAAAAATAAAATTAAAAATTGAACCAACACAGAATGCCAACAGACATGGTCACACACAACACGAAATTACACAATTTTCTTACACCCATTTGAATGAGGTCTATGACCGTTTATCATGCTTTGAATGACACTTGAATGACCCAATGCAAACAACCTTCCCTAGTCATGGTGCCAAAAAGCTCCGCTTCCCGGCGAGGGCCGTGACTTGGGGAGAGACAGATTTATATTGCTCAGGCTTTGAGCGCATACGCCAGACCTGACACACGTTGCTTATGCTTGCCGTGATAGCACTTTAGCGACCAACGCCAGCTCGCGCTGAAGGCGCAGCCTGGCGTGACAACAACAACACGACAGGAAGTGCTCGTCGCCGTGAGTGACGTGTTGAAAATGTCGGAGGCGAGGAAGGAGCACAAAGTTTGACGTGAAGACGTGGCTTTTTGAAGACGGCGTTAATGGCTCGCTATTCACGCCGCTTCCATTATAGCGCTCAGCGGGGCCCAGCTTCAGGATGGCGCCAACAACCTGCTGAGAGCGCCACTGACAGACTGACAGGTGTTTAGCGTGTGTGTGTGTGTGTGTGTGTGTGTGTGTGTGTGTGTGTGTGTGTGTGTGTGTGTGTGTGTGTGTGTGTGTGTGTGTGATTGGCAGCTGTTTGTGCTGGGCATCTTGGTGCTTCTAAGAGTTTCCACACAATCTCCAAGGATGTGACAATCTCTCCTCTGTCCTTCCAGCCTCTTTTGGACGTTGGGACAAAAGCGCTTTTATTTCCCATGAGGCCGAGCGCCACAACGAAGCACGGTGTGTGTCGGGGGTGTCCAAAGTGCGACCACGGGGGCCATTCGTGGCCCGCAGCTAGTTTTTCTAAAAATGTTATTACAAAAGTAGAATTTGCAATTCCTGTAGGAATGAATTAATCAATCAATCAATCAAAGTTGACTTATATAGCCCTTAATCACAAATGTCTCAAAGGGCTGCACAAGCCACAACAACGAATGCCCTAAATGGGCAAGCAGCTGAACCGCATGAGTGGAAGTGAAATGCTTAAAGGTCTGGAGTGTGTGGATCGAGTGGGTTAAATGGTTAGGTTTAGTTAATTTAGTAATGATTAGGTTTATTGGTTACATTTATGTTTAGGTTTATTGGTTGTGTTTAGGTTTATTGGTTAAATTTAGGGTTAGGTTTATTGGTTGTGTTTAGATGTGGGTTTTTTGGTTAAATGTACGGTTAGATTTATTGGTTGTGTTTAGGTTTAGGTTTATTGGTTAAATCTAGGGTTTGTTTTATTGGTTGTGTTTAGGTTAGGTTTATTGGTTGTGTTTAGGTGTAGGTTTAGGTCTATTGGTTAAATGTAGGGTTAGGTTTATTGGTTGTGGTTAGGTTTATTGGTTAAATTTAGGGTTAGGTTACATTTTGGGATAGGTTTATTGGTTGGGTTTAGGTATATTTTTATTGGTTAAATTTAGGGTTAGGTTTATTGGTTGTGTTTAGGTTTATTGGTTAAATTTAGGTTTAGGTTTATTGGTTGTGTTTAGGTTTAGGTTTATTGGTTAAATTAAGGGTTAGGTTTATTGGTTGTGTTTAGGTTTTGGTTTATTGGTTAAATCTAGGGTTAGGTTTATTGGTTTTGTTTAGGTTTATTGGTTAAATTTAGGGTTCGTTTTATTGGTTGTGTTTAGGTTTAGGTCTATTGGTTAAATGTAGGGTTAGGTTTATTGGTTGTGTTTGGGTTTATTGGTTAAATTTAGGGTTAGGTTTATTGGTTGTGTTTAGGTTTAAGTTTATTGGTTACATTTAGGTTTATTGGTTACATTTTGGGATAGGTTTATTGGTTGGGTTTAGGTTTAGGTATATTTTTATTGGTTGAATTTAGGGTTAGGTTTATTGGTTGTGTTTAGTTTATTGGTTAAATTTATGTTTAGGTTTATTGGTTGTGTTTAGATTTAGGTCTATTGGTTAAATGTACGGTTAGGTTTATTGGTTGTGTTTAGGTTTAGGTTTATTGGTTAAATTAAGGGTTAGGTTTATTGGTTGTGTTTAGGTTTTGGTTTATTGGTTAAATCTAGGGTTAGGTTTATTGGTTTTGTTTAGGTTTATTGGTTAAAATTGGTTAAATTTAGGGTTTGTTTTATTGGTTGTGTTTAGGTTAGGTTTATTGGTTAAATTTAGGGCTAGGTTTATTGGTTGTGTTTAGGTTTAGGTCTATTGGTTAAATGTAGGGTTAGGTTTATTGGTTGTGTTTAGGTTTAGGTCTATTGGTTAAATGTAGGGTTAGGTTTACTGGTTGTGTTTAGGTTTATTGGTTAAATTTAGGGTTAGGTTTATTGGTTGTGTTTAGGTTTAAGTTTATTGGTTAAATTTAGGTTTATTGGTTACATTTTGGGATAGGTTTATTGGTTGGGTTTAGGTTTAGGTATATTTTTATTGGTCAAATTTAGGGTTAGGTTTATTGGTTGTGTTTGGGTTTATTGGTTAAATTTATGTTTAGGTTTATTGGTTGTGTTTAGGTTTAGGTTTATTGGTTAAATTAAGGGTTAGGTTTATTGGTTGTGTTTAGGTTTTGGTTTATTGGTTAAATCTAGGGTTAGGTTTATTGGTTTTGTTCAGGTTTATTGGTTAAATTTAGGGTTCGTTTTATTGGTTGTGTTTAGGTTAGGTTTATTGGTTGTGTTTAGGTTTAGGTCTATTGGTTAAATTTAGGGTTAGATTTATTGGTTGTGTTTAGGTTTATTAGTTATATTTAGGGTTAGGTTTATTGGTTGTGTTTAGGTTTAAGTTTATTGGTTAAATTTAGGTTTATTGGTTACATTTTGGGATAGGTTTATTGGTTGGGTTTAGGTTTAGGTATATTTTTATTGGTTAGGTTTATTGGTTGTGTTTAGGTTTATTGGCTAAATTTATGTTTAGGTTTATTGGTAGTGTTTAGGTTTAGGTTTATTGGTTAAATTAAGGGTTAGGTTTATTGGTTGTGTTTAGGTTTTGGTTTATTGGTTACATTTATGTTTAGGTTTATTGGTTAAATTTAGGGTTAGGTTTATTGGTTGTGTTTATGTTTATGTTTATTTGTTGTGTTTAGGTTTATTGGTTTATTTTAGGGTTAGGTGTAACGGTTGTGTTTAGGTTTATTGGTTAGATGGTTAGGTCTATCGGTTTGAGTTATTGATATTGGTCTTAAGTTCGGTTAAATGGTTATGTTTAGGATTAGGATTAATGGTTATGGTTAAGTTTAATTGGTTAGATTTAAGGTTAGGTTTATTGGTTTGGGGTGGGTTTATTGGTTGTGTATAGGTTTAGGTTTAGGTTTATTGGTTAAATTTAGGGTTAGGTTTATTGGTTGTGTTTAGATTTAGGTCTATTGGTTAAATGTACGGTTAGGTTTATTGGTTAAATTTAGGGTTAGGTTTATTGGTTGTGTTTAGGTTTAAGTTTATTGGTTAAATTTAGGTTTATTGGTTACATTTTGGGATAGGTTTATTGGTTGGGTTTAGGTATATTTTTATTGGTTAAATTTAGAGTTAGGTTTATTGGTTGTGTTTAGGTTTATTGGTTAAATTTATGTTTAGGTTTATTGGTTGTGTTTAGGTTTAGGTTTATTGGTTAAATTAAGGGTTAGGTTTATTGGTTGTGTTTAGGTTTTGGTTTATTGGTTAAATCTAGGGTTGGGTTTATTGGTTTTGTTTAGGTTTATTGGTTAAATTTAGGGTTTGTTTTATTGGTTGTGTTTAGGTTAGGTTTATTGGTTGTGTTTAGGTTTAGGTCTATTGGTTAAATATAGGGTTAGGTTTATTGGTTGTGTTTAGGTTTATTGGTTAAATTTAGGGTTAGGTTTATTGGTTGTGTTTAGGTTTAAGTTTATTGGTTACATTTAGGTTTATTGGTTACATTTTGGGATAGGTTTATTGGTTGGGTTTAGGTATATTTTTTATTGGTTAAATTTAGGGTTAGGTTTATTGGTTGTGTTTTGGTTTATTGGTTAAATTTATGTTTAGGTTTATTGGTTGTGTTTAGGTTTAGGTTTATTGGTTAAATTAAGGGTTAGGTTTATTGGTTGTGTTTAGGTTTTGGTTTATTGGTTACATTTATGTTTAGGTTTATTGGTTAAATTTAGGGTTAGGTTTATTGGTTGTGTTTATGTTGAGGTTTATTTGTTGTGTTTAGGTTTATTGGTTAGATGGTTAGGTCTATCTGTTTTAGTTATTGATATTGGTCTTGAGTTCGGTTAAATGGTTATGTTTAGGATTAGGATTAATGGTTATGGTTAAGTTTAATTGGTTAGATTTAAGGTTAGGTTTATTGGTTTGGGATAGGTTTATTGGTTGTGTATAGGTTTAGGTTTAGGTTTATTGGTTAAATTTAGGGTTAGGTTTATTGGTTGTGTTTATGTTTATGTTTATGTTTATTGGTTGTGTTTAGGTTTAGGTTTATTGCTTAAATTTAGGGTTAGGTTTATTGGTTGTGTTTAGGTTTATTGGTTTAATTTAAGGTTAGGTTTATTGGTTCTGTTTAGGTTTATTGGTTAAATTTAGGGTGATGTTTATTGGTTAAATTTAGGGTTAGGTATATTGGTTAAATTTAGGGTTAGGTTTATTGGTTGTGTTTAGGTTTAGGTCTATTGGTTAAATTTAGGGTTAGGTTTATTGGTTGTGTTTAGGTTTAGGTTTATTGGTTAAATTTATGGTTAATTTTATTGGTTGTGTTTAGGTCTATTGGTTACATTCAGGTTTAGGTTTATTGGTTGTGTTTATGTTTAGGTTTTTGGTTAAATTTAGGGTTAGGTTTGATGGTTGTGTTCAGGTTCGGGTTTATTGGTTGTGTTTAGGTTCATTGGTTAGATGGTTAGGTCTATGTTTAGGATTAGGATTAATGGTTATGGTTAAGATTTAAGGTTAGGATTATTAGTTTGGGATAGGTTTATTGGTTGTGTAAAGATTTAGGTTTTTGGGTTAGGCTGACATTGTTGTCCTTAGTCTCTTCTCTGATAAAAATGTGTCCTCGCAATGAAAACAAAACCTTCAATCTCGAGGACTTTCTTCGCCACTTTTGGAACTCGTCACTTTTTGTTGCTTTCCAGGTCGGCAGAAAGGCAGTTAATTAAAGCTCCGCTGTGTGAGAGCGTAGTAATTAAAGACAAAGAAGCTCATTTGGAGAAGAAAAGGTTGCAAAACAAGCCTGCCTTTGTCATCGCCCTGTCAAAATAAAAGCACCGATAAAAGCAGAGAGGCGGGGAGACACAATAAGGCGTCAGGTCGCGATTCTGCGACAAAGCACATTTGTTTTCCGCGTCGTCGGGCGGCAGAGATAAAACTGACGAATCGACGCAAAGACGGCAGAATACATTCATTATCCAGGGGGTAAAAAGTAACGACTCTCCTAATGTACCGGTACTCATCGTAGAATAAACCTCGCTGGCGTGGTCTAAGGAAAGGAAACGAGACATGTTCACTATCTGCCACTTGTCTTCACTGATACGCCACTGAAGACAAGTGGAGGTTAAACTCACTCCCTGAAGATAAGTTGATCTCAAAGTCACCATGGAGACGTCAAATCCTTCACCCATCAATTATCCCTGCAGGTCTTCATGGGGATACTTCCCACACTACGGTATTTCATGAAGTTAAGCATGCTGGGAGAATTGTACAAAATACCCAATATAGGATAGGATAGGTCTTTTTTGTCATAACAAAACTATGTTTTCAGCACTAACCCGTTCAAGATTAGACAAACAAACAGTGTACAGGATTACAGAACAGGTACGCTGACGGGTCGCCACGAGGCGCCCCGTAAAAGGTGGGAAAAAGGTCAAACGCTGGGGAAGAAGATGAGTAAAAAAAAAATACAATCTAGACTGGGCTCCTAAGGGGTCTAGTCTGGAGTGGGGAAAAGGTTCGTGTTCGTAGGCCTGGGGCCGTTCTGCATGCAAGCAAAAGTTCGACTCCAGGTGTCGTTGAGGAGGTAGGGAGGTCAAAAGCGTTTTCAGAACAGCCTGCTCCTTTTGTTGAAGCGTCAAGGCCATTCGAGGGAGTCAAATCGTAGATTAAGATTTTTGTTTTTCCGCGAGCAGACATTACAATGACTTGTCTGTTCTATTCGTCCATGCTGGCCCTCATATCCAATTTTTCCCTTACCAGCTTTTCCATGATGTGATCAATCTCGCGATTCAGTTCAGAAATTGCCCCAGTCTGTGATGCCACAGCCCGGCCCAAACCTTCCATTGCGACGAACAGCCTGAAAGGACCGAGAGGCAAATGATTCTCTATTTATGCCAGGAATCTCTCACGTACCCCGCAGCAATGGTTCCATCAGGGCAGCCAGGCTCCCCAGAACCCACAATATAGTATTAACTAGGATACAACACGAGATCATTCTCATAGAGAACATAAAACATGTATTTACTACTGTTGCGTTTTGGACCAGTTGTTCCTCCCAGGGAATTCAAGTCACAAGTCGCTCCCAAGCTTTTTACGACACTTAAAGCTGAGTTGAAAAACCACCAGAGACAGAATAGGTATTTTGTAATATATTGGCAAAGCTTTGCAGATATACATTTGAGACCAGTCCAGCATAGAACATTCTATCGCGCCGCCAAAATGGTCTGTCTTCCCGACCCCAAAACCCTCTCTCCTCTCTCTAGTCAAAACACATGCTAGTCAAAACACATTCCAAAGAATTCAAGGTTAACACACACAGTTTACTTGCAGAGAAACAGAAAGAGAATAAATGGAAAACACGAGCTGTTTTCAAATATGACTATGAAAGAAAATAAGTAACACTAAAATTCGGATATATGTAATCTGCCTCCGACACTACCCAAGTAACTTTTAACTTGACTAAATAACATCGCACAGCACGCACATATTTGCCGTAACGGCCTGCTAACCAGTGTTCATTTTGACAGTTTTATGGTCTTTGGACGGAAATTAAATTTTTGTTTTAGTCATCTGAATTAATTTAGTTTTAGTCTAGATTTAGTCGACTAAATTCCTCCACATTAAATTTACAGAAAATGTTGTCGACTAAAATATAAAGTATGACGGGTAACGCATCTTTGAAGATGTCTTAAAGCCAAGTTTAGGATGTTGGAACGGTTCGAATCGGGTGAGAAATGTGGGATAGGGAGTAGATTGGGACGCGGGGAAATTCCTGGTAATTCCGGGTAATCAGAGAATTTTCTTAACCGGGAAACATGCTGGCTTGAATGTCCAGGGTGGGTGTGGATGTGGGAACGGTTCAAATTGGGATATGCAGTAAATTGTATATTTCCCGTTCATTGTCAATAGAGAGAAATTTACCGGAAAATTGGGAATTTTGGGAAAAGGGAAAACATGTTTTGTGTTCGATATATTAGAAGAGTAGCATGGGTGGATTGTTGAAAGGTCGGAATCGGCTTTAAAAACTGCGCAAAAGTTCGAGAATTTAGGGCATTGTAGAACTATGAATACGTCCATTCATTTGAATGGGAATTACCTGGAAATTTCGGAAAATTTTGAAATGATCGATAGTAGTCCAATCGTCCTAGATGATATGAAAGGGTTGGTGTTGGAATTTTTGGAATCGGTTGAAAAATGTTGACGTAGTAACAGTTTGAATTGAGAATGAGTATTTGGGAATTCCTGGAATTTCGGGAAAACTGGGAATTTGTACCAAAAAATAAGGAGCATTTGTTGTTCCAACTGATAAGGAGTGTTTTAAAGTTGGAATGGTCAAAAACAGTTGGACTGTGGACTGTAAAAACTTTCCAGGAAGAGGTGAAAATAGGGCTTTGGAAAACTGGGAATTCTGGGAATTTCTGGAATTTGTTTGACGGTCCAAGGTGAGTGAAGTGTGTGGATGGTGGAACGGTTCGAATCGGGTGAGTTAGTGGGATAGGGAGTAGATTGGGGCGCGGGGAAATTCCTGGTAATTCCGGGTAATCAGAGAATTTTCCAGACCGGGAAACATGCTGGCTTGAATGTCTAGGGTGAGTGTCGTGTGTGGATGTGGGAACAGTTCATATTGGGATATGCAGTAAATTGTGTATTTCCCGTTCATTGTCAATAGGGAGAAATTTACCGAAAATTGGGAATTTGGGGAAAGGGAAAACTCGTTTTGTGTTCGATAATATCGGAAGAGTAGTGTGGGTGGATTGTTGAATGGTCGGAATCGGCTTTACAAACCTCACAAAAGTTTGAGAATATAGGGCATTGCAGAACTATGAATACGTCCATTCATTTGAATGGGAATTTCCAGGAAATTTGGGAATGATTATCCCAGGAATTCCCTGGAACTTGTTTGACGGTCCAAGGTGAGTGGAGTGTGTGGATGGTGGGACGGTTAGAATCGGGTGAGTTAGTGGGATATGGAGCAGATTGGGGCGCGGGGAAATTCCTGGTAATTCCGGGTAATCAGAATTTTCCAGACCGGGAAACATGCTGGATGTTAGAACGGTTCAAATCGGGTGAGAAATGTGGGAATTGTACGTGTTTGAAAATTTGCCCATTCATTTTCAATGGGCAAAAATGTCCTGGAAATTCTGGGTAATCCGGGATATTTGTAAAAAACATTTATTTGGGGAGCAAATTAAATTGACAGTAAATTTTGTCGACTAAAATATAAAGTACGACGGGTAACGCATCACAACAAGACCTGCACTCCACAAATAATTCAATAAGCACAAATGATGCAATCCCCACCAAATTCCACCTTAACGGTGCTCGCCCTTTAGAGCACAGCTGTAACTTTCGGCCACTAAACCTGCAGAAAGTAGTTCTCTATGTTTACACTGTGCACTATTTTCTTACACTTTATTCAGCATTTCTGACCTATTCCTCAATTTTAAGAGCTTATTGTTTAGTGTTTAATATTATTTTAAAATGTTGTTTACATTGATTTTTCTTGAGGATTATAATCACAGTAAAGTTAGATGTGAAATAAAAATGTTTACATTTAATATATTTTTCTCCTGGTCCTTATTTTCAATAGGTCATAAAAATATAAACAATTACTAATACAAAAAACATATCGCCAAGCCCTAGTTTTCCTTACTTTCCTTTTTCCCCCCCTGTCAGGCGCTCTTATTTTGTTAAAGTGGACGCATAATAATTGGATATGCTGCGGTGTACATTTTGCTCCTCGGTCACATTTTATAACACGTTTTATTTTTAGTTTGTCTGCAAGCTGTTCGATTCTGGAGGCGTTCCCAGAATGCAAATGAAACCACACCCTCTCCAAAAGTATCCTCATCAATCTTCTAAAATAATATACATCTTGAAGTTATCGCCGCTATTTTTAATACACAATTAATCATAAATACAATCAATATATATATATTTTTTTTTTTAAATAAATGTATATGATTTATATATAAAAATAAGATGTGTATGATGAATATAAATAAACAAATACTTGTACTTTTATTTAAATAAATACATATATATAAATATACATAGAAATATATAACTAATGTAAAAATATGATAAATATAAATGACCAAAATAAATAAATAATTATACATATATATAAATATACAAATAAAATATATAAATATAAAACTAATATAAAATACTAATACCTTTATTTTTTTTTTAAATAAATGTATATGATTTATATATGAAAAATATGATATGTATGATAAATATAAATAGATAAATATATGTACTTTTATTTAAATAAATACATATATATAAATATACAAATAAAATATATAACTAATATAAAATATGATAAATATAAATAAATAAAATAGATAAATAAATGTACATATATATAAATATAGAAATAAAATATATAAATATAAAACTAATATAAAATACTAATACTTTTAAAAAAAAATAAATGTATATGATTTATATATAAAAAATATGATATGTATGATAAATATAAATAGATAAATAAATGTACTTTTATTTAAGTAAATACATATATATAAATATACAAATAAAATATTTAACTACTATAAAAATATGATAACTATAAAAAATAAAATAAAATAAAAAATGTACATATATATATATATATATATATACTGTATATATATATATATATATAAGTATACAAATATATAAAATGATAACTAATATAAAAATATGATAAATATAAATAAATAAATGTACATATATATAAATATACAAATAATATATATAACTAATATAAAAATATGATAAATATAAATTTTTAAAAAACAAAAATGATATATATATATAAATATACAAATAAAATATATAAATATACAACTAATACAAAAATATGATACATATAAATAAACACAATAAAAAATAAATGTACATATATAAATATACAAATAAAATATATAACTAATATACAAATATGATAAATATAAAAAATAAAATAAAAAAATAAATGTACATATATATAAATATACAAATAAAATATATAACTAATATAAAAATATGATAAATATAAATAAAAAAATAAATGTACCTTTTTTCAAATAAATTAATCCAAATAATTATACAAATAAATACATAAGATATAAATAAATAATGTAAATAAAAGATCAACATTAAACCTAATGAGCCTTATGTAGAATCACCCGGTCACTACATTTGGTCCACCTGCACACTCGCCGATGGATTCCAACTCTGCACAAAACAGTGTTAAGTCAGTTATGTCAGAGCGCTTGGTTCTCATTTGCCCCTGATTAGTGATCAGGAGACTCACCTCTTCCTGGTTACGAATCAGAAGCAAACCAACACCATTCTGGACTTACTCGCCATGTTTGCCCTATCTTTCCTCGTTTCAGACGAGTGTGTTTTTATCTTTGTACTTTTGTCTCGCTTTAACGCGCCCACGCTGGCGCCAACTATGTCTCCGCCATTAAAATGTACTTTTTATCGACCGTCTCTGCGTCCTGTGCTGCCATGTTAACAAATGATCCAAAAAGGGACACGGCTACTTACCGGAACATCAAGAGACGGACCGTTTTAGTTGCCCAGGTGGAGGTGGAGGGTCTCCGTGAGTGTTGGATGGTTCTTGATCATCCATCATCCGCTCCTGCCGTCGTTCACGCCGGCGGACAGTTAACGTCACGCCGTGAAGGATTGGCAACTTTGGGGAAAACAAATTAAAAGAGTGGGAAAGCGCGGCGATGAGACACACAACATTTTACGGCGGATTAGAGTCTAATCCTTGGCTAATCCCCCCAGGAAGGTAAATAGCTAAATGTCAGCGAGCATCCTGTTAAAACATGCAAATTACAACAAGCTGGGCTGTTTGAGCCTCGTGTGGCTGCGGACGTTTGTTCATCACAGCAAACATTTTTTTTCTCCTTTGGCGCCGCTGTAGTGGCTGCTGGTTGCAGGAGCTCGGTGTTCTTCTGTGTCCTCCTTTGTGTTCTTGAGGTCGCCCTCTTATTGTCATGTGTTGTCTGCCTTTTGGTCCGTGGCCCCTTCTGGATTGCACAACATGGGTTGGCACTTTTGTGACTTCTGTGATGCTTTTTGGTGCTTTTTTGTGGACTCTCGGGAGAGCTATTGTCTTGTGTGGAGAGACCGGAGAGAAGTGCGGGGGAGTATATATATATATATATATATATATTAGGGCTGCAACAACTAATCGATTAAATCGATTAAAATCGATTATAAAAATAGTTGGCGATTAATTTAATCATCGATTCGTTGGATCTATGCTCTGCGCAGAGGCAATTTGTTTTATTTTTTTATTTTTTATTTTTTTTTAACAAACCTTTATTTATAAACTGCAACATGTACAAACAGCTGAGAAACAATAATCAAAATAAGTATGGTGCCAGTATGCTGTTTTTTTTAAATAAAATACTGGAAAGGATAGAAATGTAGTTTGTCTCCTTTATCTGATTATTAATCGATTAATCGAAGTAATAATCGACAGATTAATCGATTATCACATTAATCGTGAGTTGAAGCCCTAATATATATATATATATATATATAATATATATATAAATATATATATATATATATATATATATATATATATATATGTATGTATATATATATATATATATATATATATATATATATATATATGTGTGTGTATATATATATATATATATATATATATATATATATATATATATATATATATATATATATATATATATATATATATATATATATATGTCTTAATAAGGTTATCCAAAAAGGAGGTGTTTCCGTCTATGGCGGCATGTTGTTACAATTTCGCTGCGCTTGTTGAGGGATGACAGGTCTGGACGGTAGATAATAAACAGTTTCTCTTTCAAGCATAGGTTGCATCTTTTATTACCACTATTGTAAGGTGTGCTGGATGCGAGAATTTGCCATGTTATTGAATATTCAACATTATTGTCTTTGAGGTCCCAAATGTGTTTGCTGAGTTCTGTGGTATTTTAATACCACAGAACCTTACAATAGTGGTAATAAAAGATGCAACCTATGCTTGAAAGAGAAACTGTTTATTATCTACCGTCCAGACCTGTCATCCCTCAACAAGCGCAGCGAAATTGTAACAACATGCCGCCATAGACGGAAACACCTCCTAGGTAACACATGAACCAATCACCACGCCCCTAGGCCAGCCTGTACCCACCCACTCTGTGCCCTATACAAACCATGGTATGCGAATGCTCCCATTAAAATCTCCTGACGATTGAGGGTACCCCCCTCATGAAACAGGCCTGTAGAGATGAAATAGTCTTGTGATTTTTTTTCCCCACACATACATATATATATATATATATATATATATATATATATATATATATATATATATATATATATATATATATATATATTAGGGCCCTAATATATATATATATATATATATATATATATATATATATATATTAGGGCCCTAATATATATATATATATATTAGGGCTGCAACTAACGATTAATTATCGTTAATTATAATATATATATAACGATAATTAATCGATTAATTATCATTAATTATAATATATATATATATATATATATATATATATATATATATATATATATATATATATATATATATATATATTGGGGCCCTAATATATATATATATATATTAGGGCTGCAACTAACGATTAATTATCGTTAATTATAATATATATATAACGATAATTAATCGATTAATTATCATTAATTATAATATATATATATATATATATATATATATATATATATATATATATATATATATAACGATAATTAATCGTTAGTTGCAGCCCTAATATATATATATATATATATACATATATTAGGGCCCTAATATATATATATATATATATATATATATATATATATATATATATTAGGGCTGCAACTAACGATTAATTATCGTTAATTATAATATATATATATATATATATATATTAGGGCTGCAACTAACGATTAATTATCGTTAATTATAATATATATATATATATATTAGGGCTGCAACTAACGATTAATTTGATAATCGATTAATCTGTCGATTATTACTTCGATTAATCGATTAGTAATCGGATAAAAGAGACAAACTACATTTCTATCCTTTCCAGTATTTTTTTTTTTTTTTAAACAGCATATTGGCACCATACTTATTTTGATTATTGTTTCTCAGCTGTTTGTACATGTTGCAGTTTATAAATAAAGGTTTATTAAAAAATAAATAAATAATGTGTGTGTGTGTGTGTGTTTTTTTTGTATTAGTAATTTTTGATGTTTTTTATGACCTATTGAAAATAAGGACCAGGAGAAAAATATATTACATGTAAACATTTTTATTTAACATCTAACTTTACTGTGATTATAATCCTCAACAATAGTCAATGTAAACACAATTCTAAAATAATATTAAACACTAAACATTATTATTATTATTACTTTGAACTGTTTTATATTTTATTTTTTCATCCTGTAAAGCGTCTTTGAGTACTCTGAAAAGCTCTATACCAAATAAAATGTGTTATTATTATTATTATTATATATACATATATACATATGTATATATGTGTGTTCATATATACATATATATGTATATATGTGTGTTCATATATACATATATATGTATAAATGTGTGTGTGTGTGTGTGTATATATGTATATATATATATGTGTGTATGTATAAAAGTGTACATATGTGTGTATATTTGTGTATATATGTATATGTATGTATATGTATATATATATATACATATAAACATGTATATGTAAAATATATATATACACACATACACACCCACATATATATTGTTTAAATATATATTTTCCAATAATATATATAGTGTTTGTATGTACATACATAAAAGTATATATATATATATATATATATATATACAGTATATATATATATATATATATATATATGCATACATATATACATATACTGTATATATACATACATATCTACATATACTGTATATGTATATGTATGTATATATATATATACAGTATATACATATACTGTATATATATATGCATACATATATACATATACTATATATATACAGTACATACATATATACATATACTGTATATGTATGTATTTATATATATACAGTATATACATATACTGTATATATATAAAATATATATACACATATACGCACTCATTTTTTTAATACATATTTTTCAATTATATATATATAATGTATTTATGTATGTATGTGTATATATATAATTATAAATGTATATATACAGTGTATATATGTGTATATATATATATATATACACATAATTATAAATGTATATATGTGTGTATATGTATGTATAAATGTATGTAGATATATATAGATAGATATATTATTAGTGTTCCATAATGTTTCCTTCTGTTTTTACTTGTTTTTTTGTGGACTTTTTGTATCTGCAAGGCAACCCGTCATTTTTTCCTTTTTGGGATGAACAAATGAGAGGACTTTACAACGTTACAAACTGACTACATCCTGGCGGCGACCATTTTCACTTTTACTGCGTGTGTTTGTTTACTGAACGTGACTAATAAGCCGCCATTAAAAGCCGGTCTTTCGTCTGAATAAATATTTCCCCGCAGGCATTATTTAGATTTCATGGAACAATCGTGGCTCTTAACGGATTCCCTCGTTCGCCGCTGTACCTCCCAGGGATGTGCTTCCTCAGTTGTTACCTTCCACCTTCTTGAAATCATTCCTAAACTCAATTAATTCCATTTTTGGACGTGGAGTATCATTTTCCTGCCGGCTCCTAATCACTCTGCCTCTCTTGTAGACCGCCTGCCAGTTCTCCCGGGGAGCGTGGGGACCACCAGGCCTCGCCGGGGTCATGACCAGCTGCCGGCGGGAGCGTCTCCAGAAGGCCAGGATGGGGACAGGCGCCACGCAGGGAGCCGGGCTCTAATCGCCGCCAAGACACGTCGGCTCACCTTGATCTGGTTAACTCTTGAACTCTCCCGCTCTTTGACATCCTCCTCTCGCTCGCTTGCTCTCCCCTTGACCTTCTTAACGAACCCGACAATGGCGGACAAGCGCCTGCTCCTCCTCCTCCCGACCTTGTTGTTCCTGCAGCTGCCGGGCGTGGTGACGGGCGACTGCTGGCTGATCGAGGGCGACAAAGGCTACGTGTGGTTGGCCATCTGCAGCCAGAACCAGCCGCCCTACGAGACCATCCCCCAGCACATCAACAGCACGGTCAGTAGGAGGCGGCGGTCTTCGCCGACCCCTCCGCCACCTTGTAATGCGCTTCTCTCGCTCAGGTGCACGACCTGCGTCTGAACGAGAACAAGCTGAAGGCGGTGCTCCTCACGTCCATGTACCGCTTCACCAACCTCACCGACCTCAACCTCACCAAGAACGAGATCAGCTACATCGAGGACGGCGCCTTCGCCGGACAGGCCAACCTTCAGGTCTGCAGCCCAGATGACCCACATTTTATTTTATTTCTATTTTTTTTACATTATTTGACTTCATATTCACAGACGTCGTGGGGACCTTAAAACACAATACAGTGGGTCTGGATGAATTGTTGCCTCATTCTTGTGAGAATCCTGCGTCTGACTAAAGCAGGGGTCCTCAAACTACGGCCCGCGAGCGTCTGAAATCGGGCCCGTGGGAAGTCCCAAGTTAAAATGTTTTTATTTTTAAATTTTTTATTTTGTATTACTTTTAAAAATCTGTCCTTTCTAATCCATTTTCTACCGCTTGTTACTCTCGATGTCTCCTAGCCGCTCAGGCAAATCATATTTTCTAAAAAAAA